>NW_020272841.1:372831-626924 GCF_003268045.1 Sipha flava
CACACACACACACACACATACACACACACCGCACTAACATAACGTTGTTTGCACTTGTTATTTTCCTTTTAATATATTTTTTATGTGTTATCATTTCACTCACAACGGTAGTTGAAAGTACGTGTAGATTATCATCACAGTAAAAGTTGGTAAATACATAATAACCATGTAACTTGTACTGTACCGGAATATTTCATTAAATTATCACAGACTTCCTATCGCACAAAATATACATAAAATATGATATAAATGTACATATGAAATATTAATACAGGCCATGTAGCGTATATATTCAGTACACTTTTAACAATGCTTTTTTATATATATGTTTTTGCCTTTTCGGAAAATAAACGAATATCGGATAACAGAGATTATGTTGTCACGTGTCCCGCCGATATATAACGTATTATATAAGCATATAGAACCGAACATGACTCAATCTTCCGTTTTCCCTCGCTCACGGACAGCGTGTAATTTTTATAGAAACATATATGTATATACGTGTACGAAAGCATTGTACGTTGCCGATTAGGGCGAGAACCGAGTGCAGACTATACAAGTCAATTGGTAAAAAAATACAATTCGATCCCGTACAAAACTCACATTCATACAAGCATACACACAAATATATAAACACACAGAAACAGACCAAGGGGAGAGAGGATGATCGGGGTGATCCTAGTTCTCGAAAAATAATCATTTAATTCGGAGCTTGAATTTTTAGACGTATCTTGCACGGCTAAAAATATATTAAAAAATTAATCGAAACAATTGAATTATAGGTACTATGTGAATGGTACGAACCAGGTCACTTATGTTATCTTATACGTAGTTTTTCATTTTGAACAATACTCCTACGCCCGTTACGTTGGTCTGGATCCGCTCCCGACGATTTATGAACGATATCTTAGTACGGCTACACACGAACTGAATCTCAATATAACCTTTTATGACGAATTGAGTCCCGTAAAATGTTAGGTGTAATACTAATTGATTCCATGTTTTAATACTGACTCCTGTGAAATTAATATAAAAAAAAAAAAAAAATAAAACATTTTCCTTCCTACTTTTAAAGGCACTTTTTTTTTAACATTTTATAATCTAATAATGTAGGGGTTTAATATAATATGAATAATTTGTGTATGATTAAATAAATATAAGTAATGATAAAATATAATTTTTTATAATGGTAAAAATCAATGGGATAAGCATAGCGTATATTCAAATGTAGTTATTATTGTGTTTGATTGCAACAGATGCATTTCATCTCCGATTTATTTTTTCTTTTATATTATTTCTTATATTATCAACATGAACACTTCTAATTTTTATACATGTTTCGCCTCGTACGTTTCACAAAATGTTTATTAATCGGTAAATGTTTGGACGGGCTGAATTAAGGTTAACATAGAATTGATTTTCGAATAAAATAATTTACAACTATTGGTGGTCCTCGCCGACGAACATATAAACGAGGCCCGCACGAATAATAATTATTCATGGTTTCCGCTGTGCCTGGACCCCGGACGGTTGATTTTATATCTCACTCAAATCGATCCTCGTGCTCGATTCGTATACAGATTTCGTGTTGTACTTTGAGTCAGAAATAATGCAAGCAGTAGACTAAAGTAAAGTCATACGTTCTATTGCAGCGAAAAAGTTCGTCGTGTAACAATTTAAAAATTATGTTAATTATTAAGTAAACAGTATCGTTAAAATTGTAAATTCTTTTCATTAAAATGTTATTTTGTATACTTGATACACATGTTTTATAATTATAATATAATTTCTTGTTAAATTAAGTTGTATATTTAAAAATTAAAAGCAATGTTATTAATATATATTTAAAAGGGCCATTCTTCAGTAGCTGCCTTGAGACCCTGAGACCTTTAAGTTCGGTCCTGCGCTCGGTACATTATAAACGTGTGCGTTATATTCGTGTTCTCGGTCAGAGCTATAAATTCGTCTGTAAATTTAAATCGTCGGACGAATAATTATTATGCAAGATAAAATCTGGGCTGCGAAGCCGTAGCGTTGGGCGGTGGCGCGGCATCCGCTTCTGCCTTCATATCGATTCGGGTGGCCGCGTGGAAGGAGTATTAGTGGCGTTCGTTGCGGTTTCATTACCACTATCGATCTCGACTAATCGACGCGAATAAATTATCGTACAGGTAGGACGATCGGAAACTCGTTTCGTCCGCGCACCGTCTCACGAGAACCGCGAACGCCGCACCGTGTTTTACAGCGTACGATATTACTATTATTATCGTTATTAGCGTAGCGGTGCGCATAATCCGCGTACGAACATAACGCAATTGTTATTGCAAAGCGTTTAGCCGCTGTGCCGAAGACGAATAATTATTGTTTTCGCGCGCGCGCCGTGTATAATTAATATTGTTACATTCGATTTACGTTCGATCGCTCTACGATTGCTCGCGATCCGAGAGACCCGGAGCGGCAGACGATTAGGTTCCCGTACGGTTATTATCCGCGTTGTATCGTCCGCGAGACATAGTCGCACGAGGCTCGTGCAGAAAATAAGATTACAGCACGGGTTAAACGATCGCTTTATATTTTGATGTAACTTACGACACGTTAGATGTCGTATATGCGATAAACTGCCGGTCGACTTAATCGACGTCAAGTTCAACGCTTTCTCGTAGTCGGGGTGTCAGCTTTTGTACACCCGTGTCGTATAATTCTCCCGACAGATTCTTCAGCCGTTTATCCAGCGTCTGCTTAGCGTCTCATCGTCGTTTGAATTACGTTTCCCATCCAGAAATTCTTTCAATTTAGTGAACAAATGATAATCCGAGGGTGCTGGATGGGGTGAATAAAGGGGTGATTGATGATGTCCCTTACAAATGGAGTAGCAGCTCTCGAACAGTCCGTACCATGCGGGGCCTGGCGTTTTTGCGAAGAAGACGAAGGACCCCTTTACTTATATCCCTTTTCGAAGGTCTTGAATGTTTTTCTCTTAAACGTTTTTAGGGTATTGCAATAAGAATTAATGGCATAATATCGAACGAAAGGATTCCCAAAACACTGTTGTCATTTCGCACTATTTCTTCGATTTCACGCACGAGTTCGTCCGAAATGACAAACCGTCTCTCTCGATTTTTTCTTCGCCACAAGTGTCAGTACGGCATTCCTTGAACAACCTAACTCCCTACGTAACACGTTGTCGACTCATTGCTACCATAAACTTCCGTAAATTGCCGATGGACACGCGTAGCTCTATTGTTTTGAGAAAGTCGAAAAAAACCAACGACTGCCCGGATCTCGCGTGTTTCGTAGAGATTTGCAGACGAAAAGCAAAAACCACTCGTTCGACTCCTTTTCGGCCCTTCTTCGTAGTAAGTCCAAGCCCGACTGCAAAGGTCAAAACGAAAGGTTAGTTGTCCGGCATCTATTGTATCCAAGGGACGGTACACGCACCCGCCGATCTGAGGCCCACCAAGTTCTGGTGCACTCGTGCCGATCGGATTTTTCGACATCGTCTGCAGTGTACGATTGTGACGGGATCGTGTGCAACAGTAACGCGCACGGGCGTTAATGAACTGTCGTTGCTCGACGGGTGCAATAACGCGACGGCGGCCGGGGATCACGTGCACGTTACATGATTTTCGACGCCCACCAACCGCTCGGAGGCGGTGGTCGTGGTGGTCCGGCGGTTTCGCACGCCGATGTCGAGAAGAGGAAAAAAAAAAATTATAAAAAAAGCACATTTAAAAAGGCGTGTCGACGATGACTGCGTGCACGATAAACGGGTTAATCACGCGTGTGTACCGGAGGGGAAGAAGAGACGAACGGTCGACACCATCACATCATCTAACACGAGGTTATTCCGTTTGATATGATAATAATAATAACGGCCGGCACTTGTGTTGTTCTATAAATATTGTATAATACGTGACGGGCGCGTGCGCGATGCGTCGATACATCCCTTCTCCCCCGCAGACGGCGAACGGCGGCCAATTAAGGGGCGACGCTCGTTCGAGGGTCTGAGACACGTACACGTATTTTCGTACGATCGCTGCGCCTTTTTTTTTTATTATCATTATTTTGTATTATTTTTATTTTTTTCCACTAGCACGCTTGATAATACATTGATAATAATATTTTAATCTTTACGCGCGAGAACGATTTAAAATTAATGTACGTCGTTTGTCAGATAAATGCCACCGCCGCGCGTCGTACAGTTTTTTTTTATCGCGATCGCCGACCCCCGATGAACACCAGCGGCGGAGGACCCACGGCCCGCCCTAAAATCGGCGAGTCCCTCCGCCAGTCTGTCTCACTACCACCCGTACAGCGTCGATGGACAATCGTTCAATACTTGATAAATATTTTTTAAAAAAAAGAAAAACTTGAATACTTGATAAATGTTCAACGTCCGTTGGTTATGCATTTTTAAACATTGAATGCGAGTGTCGGACCGCAATAATAATTTACCATAACAATTAGTGTCGCGGAACAACGGTAATCGACTGGTACGGCAGGTAGAAATGTTGTGCCGTCGACGCGCGATGATAATAATATCGCCACAGGGAGGAAGAAATAAACTGCATACCAAAACCACGTTAGTCGGTTAAATGGAACGCAGTCGTTTCGCACCGAGCGTGCTTAGAGCAGACTGTTGACCGTGATCCTCTGCTGGTCGATCGCGATGTTTCAATAGTGGCGGTCAGTAAGAAAGAGACAACGCTTTGGAAAACAATTCAAACGTAATGGAAAACGGAACGACTGTTGGGAACAATCAGAACCGGAAATACTATGAGTGCATCGAGAGTACTGCTTTCTGTATGTTTAATGTTTCACAGCGATGGGCTGTAACAATAATTGTTTTCTGATTTTTCTATGGAACGTAGAAACAAATATCCGTTTCGTTATGGTACGTTATCATCGTGTACAGCTGGCATATCAAACTCAAAGTATCAAGTGGGCCAAATATATTAAATAGTTTACTACGTGGGCCACACATAAACATTTAATGAAAATAAGTTTATTTTTTACTAGTTTTAATAGCTGCTCACATAGATAAATACTACTCAACATAGATTAACATAGACATAACATTGACGAAAATCTGCGAGTTTCTACGTATCTTACAAGCAAAAAATTGTAAAAATCCGGTACACCAACCTCATTGAATCTATGTTTTAAATTTGAATCATTTTGAATCTCGGTCAGTTCCATTTGTTTATGTGTTGAAACTTTTACTGCGTCTATTGAAAAAGGAGAAGTGAACAATTCAAAATCGTTTTTTTAAATAATTGAAATATTGAAATCTATTTTCGATCTCGGTCTTCAAACATATAATTTGTTCTGAATGTTTTTTGTAGAAAATTGGTTCATTATAACTTGTTTTTTACGTCATGCATGTTGGGAAATGCGTTAAATTTTAATTCTGTATTTGTGTTTTCCATAAATCTAATTTACATTTGAAAGCCTTAATATTGTCATTAATAGCTGTTATGATTTAATTTTTTCCTTGTAATTTTAAATTTAAATTTGACAAGTGCTTCGTTATATCGACCATAAAGCATAGGTCATGTAACCACATTAGATCCGACAAAGTGCTGACGTCTTGTTCTTTATGCTCTAAAAATATTTGAATTGCGTCTTAAAACTTTCAGAATCTTTCTAATACAGCGGAGCATGATAATCAATATCGGTACTTTCATCACAAGCGATCGAAAAAAATTCGAAACTAAGTATTTTGATTTTTATCTGATCACTCAAATGGCACACTAGTTCATTTATTCTTTCAGCAACCGTATTTCGTGTTAATGAAATGTTTTGAAAAGCTTCTAGATTTCCGAGACAAATGATTTCAGCCGTTTTAATCAAATACGTTTTTATAAAATCACCTCCGGTGAATAGTTTCGAATGTTTGGCAATTAACTATGACAACACATAAATAACCTTTACTGCAGATTCATTTTCTTGTGGTATTTTAGTGAACATTAATTGTTGGTGTTTATGTCCTGATTTAAGTTCTTTTAGTTTTTTTTTGTCTTAATAATCCTTCATAGTGGTCGTATTTTGACTTATGTTGGTCGTAATGTCGCTTAATATTGTACAACTTTAGAACACTAATAACACTTTTACAAATTATGCAAATTATTTAATTATTGATTTCACTGCAAAAATATTGTAATTACCAATTTTCTTGAAATTGACGATGTTCATGAGTCATTTTACGTTTATTAATACCACTTGGTTTTGATACAGACATTTTTAAATTTTAAATTTATAGTAAAATATACGCAACAAAATTTAAACTCGAACACACGCTATTTAATTAGTTAACCACTGGTTAACTAGTTTCCAAAGGCACGCTTATCAGTAGATGAAACATAATAATGTATACCAAAATATATACCATTCTCAAAGAATCTAAGTTAGTTGAAACATAAGATTAATATTTTATAATTTTTTTTTATTGTTATTCATTTTTTATTTTGTCCATTAATATTACTAGCCGAGGAGGGCCACAAAAAAATAAGCCACGGGCCGCGTGTTTGACATGCCCGGTGTACAGGATTATAAAACGTACAGGGATCGACGTCGGAAAATCTGAAATAATTTCAGCTCGAGATGTGAAACGAGAACAGCTGCACTAAGAACTTGCGTTTTTACGCGTTCGTAACAGTTATATCGAAGTGTAGCGAAGTGTTTTTAACGTATTTCCGACCGTTTTCCGGACCGGGAAAATACGATTTGTAATGGCAACGAATCCGCGGGAGTTTTATTCGCGTTCCTATCACAACAATCGCGTATGCGTCGCGACGTTACCATAATTGCGTATATTTAGCCCGGGCTGTTTGCCACGGATTTCCGGTGGGGTGAGCCAAAGCCGCTCTCGGTTGTCAGCTCGTCTTAGTCAGTCGATGTATTTACCGGTCGGACAAAGGCTCCCGCCGACCGACGTGCGCTCCGGTCGTTAGGAACGGATCGTTTTCCTACGGTGTCGTTATTTCCGAGGGTCGACGTCTGCAGTGTGTTTTGCCCATGTCTGCGTGTACGCTTTTTTCGCGTGTGCAAAGTTCGCCGTACGCAGCACACGTTATTAGTCTCTCCGGCAGTAAATCCGACGACGCCTAATTTCATGACAGTCGGCTCTCCTCGACGTCCGCGATACGTCTATACGGTGCGACGTGTGCGCGCAACGATATCTATATTACGATAAGACCGAGCGCGTGCTGGGGGTCGAGAACCCGACGCGTTTCGAAAGCCGATTCGTCAACGTCTCCTCCTGCCGCCCCTGACCGGTGACTCTTGCGACGCGTACAAGGTCTATTATCTTAAGCATATGATTTACAGAGTGTTTTTGATATATATATATCGACTGAACGCGTGCACGATCGTAATTGGTTTTCGATATAAAGGGAGAGAAACTCGGGCCGGATTTCGTATTTCCGACATTCGATTGAAAAACATTCGCGTATCGTTTACAATATACCGGCTAGGATCGGTATCGCAAAGCGCGAAAACGTCGGCGTAACTTCAGGTGTAAAAAATCGGCAACCAGACGTATAGACGTAATATTTTCATGCCTTTCTCCAAGGATTTTGCGAAAGTTAGCGCCGTTACATGGGTACGGGGGCCCCTGATGTTTAGTACCGATAAAACGAGCTCTCAAATAACAGTGTACAGGTGGAAATAACTATGCTTTGATGCATAGAAAAAACTCACAAAGTATGCTTGATCCTATCATATATGTATACGCGCTCAAAGTGTATTGTAATTGCAAGCAAATAGTATGATAAGATACTCTTATAGAACAAAGGTGTATTAGAAACTTAATTATTTACGTTGATCTCTCGTCGTTTTCACCGATGACATCGGCCCACAAAAATGTAACCCACGTTTGAAATATGAGGTCGGAACGAAAATGCGTTACAAATAGAAATAAACATTAATTAATTATAAAAATGCATCGAATACGCCAAACGGTTTTAAAACATGGAGCTACGCAAATTGAACATTCATCCACGCAATGATCGATTCTGATTAATTTATCTATACGAAAATATCATATACGCTATAACGAATAAGTTCTAAAACCTATTTTACATGTGCGATCCAACCTTATGTACGTATACACTGTCGTATACGCCGGTCAAACCGTACGCGTGTACACAACTCAAAGTGAAAAGATAGCACTTGATCATCGTGCAACGCTTCCTATGGTGTAACAGACACGAATTATACGTCTGCTCTCCCTCCTGCGGCATATTATACATTTCCATTAGTTCTCAGCCGTTACTTATAACAGATACTTTGAGAAATTATACATAGCTGTAGATTTTTGGGGCTAAATGTTGTACATAACTGATAAAATGATTATACATTATACAGCGCGATCTACGATGAATTGTCTGGCCGAGGCTTGAAATAATACTCGTGTGTATGTATATTGTTGGTGAGCGTGCTGAAAAAAAAACTCAGTTTATGACTGTAATAATACATAATTCTCTCTGCTAGAAAACCTATAGGAATATTGTTTTCCGGATGTATACGTATACGACAACACTGTTGAATATTGTCGTTTCGTTTCGTTTTTTTTTTTCCTCCATATTTATATTGTTGTTGAATAAGCACATCGAAATAAACAAAATAGTACTCGTAACGTTACAGAAATAATAAACGTATATTCAAACGTTGAGTTACTTATACGAAACAAGTTTTTGAATAAAATAAAAAAAAAATTAGTAATAATTTCCAAAGCCCACCTACTATGCGCGGCCATTAAATATTGTAATGTTCGAAAACACGACACCTATACGAACTGAATTTCCGGTGGTTATAATATCATTACGTACGGACATAATTAAAATGCGAAATATTCCGCATTAGATCATCTCGAAACGATGTAGTATACATTATTTCAAATGAATTTTAATATAATCACATACGCGGCCCTGTACGCGGTGCGTATGTTGAGAAATATTTTACGATGTCATAAAAAGTTGTCGTCTCAATCTTACAATAGACACGGTCGTTGGTCGGTCCGGCGGCGATGACTGAAATGCGTTTAACATAATTTGATATTTTCGTTAAATTATTTTTTTTATTTCACGTCCTCCCGAAAGGTGTTAAATAATAATAACATACCCGCAGCTTGCGCGTCGTTCCCTGCGCTTCGCCCACCTGTTTTTGTACTTTTAGGCACTGTCATCTATCTCTTGAGCGCCCGAACAATATTTTTTCGAGGCAATAGAAATAAATGATAATCCCACGAACATTACACGTCTGACGTTCGGTTGTGGACCCGTCCTATCTGCATAATGTGATTACGATAACTGCCGCGTGACAAATTCAACTCTCCGATATCCCGTATTTGTTTTCCTATACACGTACCGATAATCGGAAGAATTATGACATCATATGCATAATTATTGTTAAACTCCGAGTATAATATGCAGGTCACTGCAGGTCGTCCCAGTTTCGGTGTTCAATGTTACGTTTTAACGACTAATAAATTATGGACCGTGTACGTGTGCAATAAACATATTATGTTTTATAATCACATGCACATTATGACGTGCCGAGCTTCGAGGTTGGACGTCGGCATAATAATTAGTCGAGCATTCGTAATTGGGAAAATATGCATTACGTTAAACGTATTTTTTGTAATTGTTTTTTTTTTTTTTTTTTTTGCCAATGAAAATAAATAAATAAAACTATAAACATGAATGGATGAAAGCCAAAATACTGTAAGCATTTACACACATTCTTGTACTTGAAACATAAGAATTTATCTATTATGGATTTAACGATATTTTTTTTACCGATTCCATACGTACATCGTTTGAACAAGCAAACAGTCACGATGGTTCTTGTATAGAAGTCAACACGGAGGAATTACAGCATTTCGGGGAAATCCATAAACATACAGATGTGTATACATAGTTTATACGAAAATGAATCTCGATATCTTATCAACTCTTGGGACATTTTATGATTACAAGATCGGCTGGACGGATAAAACGATTGACAGATTAATAATAGGTAACAAATGAACAATTCTTTTTTCTAATAAATATAACTGACTTACCCTTAATCGTGTTAGCTTATGTGGATTTTCATCTTTTGTTCCTATTACAAAATCCACGCACTACACGGCCAATTCGAGTACCAAGTTTCGTCGTCCGTATGTGTACCGTAAAAATATTACGGAGCACATAGTTTATTTATAAATATAATTACGTGTATCATACACGTCTGTTGCACGACAAACGCAATGCGTTGCTTTAAGTAATAACACTAAATAACTACGGGTCGTGTTTTCCTCGATGTGTCTGAAATTGAAAAAATTAAAATATATAAATTCGTATACGTAGAACAACGTACACAACGCTTATATGTAACGTTGCGTGAACACTTGTTTTTTTTTGTTTTTCAACTCGCACAATCTAAGAGGTTTTCAGACCATGATTTTGTTTACATATTTTTGGATTATTTTCAAGTATTGCATAAAGTTTTCAGTGTCAACGGGTACGTGTAAATAGTGCGAGTAAAAATATGCGCGTCAATTATCTTAGAACTGGCACAGACATTCACACATAAATAAACACGTACACACACACACACACACACACACGCTCACATGTTTGTATAATGTACGTTTAAACGGGAATAGTTAAGCGTAACTTGGCACGGCACTTACGCCGACTTTTGGAATTGTGTTTAATTTATTAGTTCATTTGTTGCGGGACGCGTACCACAAAAACATGACGTTATAATTAAAAGTTCGCGGTAAAGAGAGAGAGCCGTGACTTGGAGTGTACGTATGCACTGTCGATGGTAGGTAAAGTTGTACACACCGCACGGTAATACGGCAAGGCGTGACGTTATGTCGTCTACAGCGATGAAAGTTTTGTGTATGAACGTATTGTCGTGCAGTGAAAATGTACTGGTATTCGAATTATTGTTGAACTTTGGAGTTCCCGGGCTGCTAGTTATGGTCTGTCGACTTGTTGACTATTGTACCGTGCTTATTTTGTAGTAATGCATAGCTAGGGCTCGGATTTCAATGCGTTTGCATCTGTTTATTGGAATGTCTTACACGATGCTTCCCGAGCTATAAATACGATTCAAGTACTCCATATTGTAACTACAGATATTTTTTTCGGGGCATTTCTTAATTTTTTAAGACATTTTTGAATTATTTTCTCGTATTACGAATTATAAAATTGACTTCATTGAAATAAAAACATAGTATTTATTAACATTAATAAATTAATTAATTAGCTATAATTAAATATAATTTATAATATAAAAATAATTATAATAGTAATAATATTCATATATAATTAAACGTGCAATCTTATGATTTCACATGTTAAACAAAAAATTTTTTTTCTGAATTTTAATATTTATTTATTTCATTTATACAAAAATAAAATGATTTAATGTCAATTTATGTTTAAATTAATTAGTGCTTTTTTTTTTATATTTTTAGGGGATCTTTTAAAGTTATAAGGTGCATTTATGCATTTTTTTGAATTTTAGGGAATTTAAATCCGAACCCTAGTAATGACTGTTACTTTATGTGTACGTAATATGTTACAACGCACGTTAAGATTTATTATTAAAACCACGATGTATTGCGCTCGAAAATATATTTACAAAATGTAACAGTGTTTTTTCTTTTTCTTAAGTAGACAACTGCACATGTTGAAAATGATTTATCGCATCTGTAATAGGCCATTTTTCATTCCTGCGGGACCCACCGCAGCCGCAGCAGTGCAACGCGCGTACGCCGAACCGTGTGGAAAATTCGGGTCGAAACTGACAATACAGGTAGTCGCGAAATAATGTGTGGTTTACCGATTCGCCGTTGATTTTCACACTGGACAGACGAGCCGTGATTTCCCAAGTCCCGACGGGAAACAGTTGAACCGCTGCTTCGGTAGTGTCGAACTGCACTCGGATGAAAAAAAAAAGAAAAGATAATATTAACATCGTTGTAGTAAACGTAATTGAACACGGTTTGGGTCAAATTATAACAGAAAAGGTTCGTCTTATATTTCAACGAAACCGTGGTCATGACAAGAACGTAAACGTAATATTTTTATTATTATTCTTCGCACGTCTTTTGCGTCTCGTAAGAAATGATCGATGCCGACTGCAGATGGACCGTTGCTTTTTTTTTTTAATCCGAGTCCGTCCGAGATTCGTCCCGTCTCGAGAACTCGAATCGAACGAATCCGATGCCGCTCCCCTCGCGCACGAACGGTGCGAAATACCGTTTCGGTGATACTCGCCGGTCGTTGCGGACGGATACTTTGCGGACCGGAAACGGACCGAAGGCCGTGGACAACCGAAAGCCGGTTTTTCATGCACGAGCCTATCGCCGCGTTTCCGCTCGCACCGTCGTCATAATAAATCACGGCGGCCGCGGCGCATAATTAATTAGGTGTCGCGGGCGCGCGTAATAAACACGACGGGGACGGTCTCCGCGGGCCGTTGTCGGGAGCTCGTACGAGGCGTGACAACAACGTGCTACGAGAACGACGGTGGTGCGACAGCACGTCCAGAGGAGTCGTAAGGACGGGCGCGCGAAACCCGACGTCTGCGCGTTTTCGGTGTGACGTGTGTGCGCGCGTGTGTGTTGTTCGTGTACGTAATTAGAGGACAGAGTCGGGTGATTTATACGAGCGCGCGCGCGTAAACGAAACCACCGATCGAGGACCTCCAAAGAAGGATGGGAAAGCCGGAGGACGTGTCTGCGCGTCGTCGAACCGTGCGCGCGCGCGCTCGCGACCAGATGACGGCTGGTGCTCGTGTTTCCATCAGCCGAGGGCGGAGGCGTATCGGTGGCCTCCGCGCGCTGATGATTGATCGTCCCGCAGAGGTGTCTTTCCGCGGGCGCGCGCGCGCGCGAGTCGTACACGTCCGACGTGCGTTTTACGGGGGCGCGTTCGTTCTCACGCGGGCCGATGCGACTGTTGCGCGTCGTCCCCGTGTCTTTAATTAGTCCCTCGTTCTTCCGCGTTACGTTTCGTCCCGTCGTCTTTTTCCCATCCCCCTTCGCCCCCCCCCCCCCCCGCCCCCCCTCACCCCCCTCCCCCCCACTCTACCCGTCGCCGCGGATCCGTACAAACGAGCGCGACCGCACACGAAGACGCGCGCGCGACACGTAACAATACGCGACGATTCGCCCGAGCCGATAAATCGTGACCGCGTTAACGACGTGGACGGGCATGTGTTCCGCCGGCCGGGGTAGGAGACGAGTGGGAGCGAAATACGCGTTTTCGGTCTCCGTGTGTTTTTTTATTCTACGCGTTCCCCTTGTCCGAAAAAAAAAAAAGAAAAAGAAAATCAGTCCGGTCCGTTCAATCGGGTAATGGGTCTTGATTTCCGAACAACAGTTCAACGCGTACACCACGTGGTATATAATGATGTGTTATTTTAACTCGGATTATAATGTTTCGCGACATCGAAATAGCTCGTCGCGTTTCCGTACGGTTTTATCGACGACTTAATGTTTACTTATTATCAGGGCTAGGATTTGTATGCAATAAAAAATTTCTAAGATGTGCGTTTTATCCACCAAAATATGCAAAAATATGCATTTAAATGTTTATATGATGTAAACAAAAATATAGCTACAAAAAAAAAAAATTATTTATTGAAACACATTAGTGGGGTCGGCTGTTTGTTAGAAATAAAATAATATAATTTAAAATAAAATTTATGTTTGATAAAAAAATCAAGTTTTATACTTTAATCAGCGGGGCTAGATTATAATATAATTAAATACGAAAATATTAAATATGAAATGTGTAATGATATTCATTTTATTCAATATATGCAGTAATATGCATTATACTCAAAATTTGCAAAAACATTGAGAATAAAAACACCACCATTTATCTCATGATGAGGTGATTCGTGAACATTAACTGACAAAATCAATAATCAAAATTCGCAAAAAAAAAACATGCAGTTGCATACAAATCCTAGCCCTGCTTATTATAGAATGTAGATCCAGAAATAGAATTGTTTTATCCGACATCTGTATTATTTCCAAATGTATTGCGGACAATTTTATAATTATATGGTTTTATGTTTTATTTTGAATATTTTACGTTTTGATGTCGTGAGTAAAAATTAAAGATAATTAACACAATCCCCATTTGGTGAGTAATTATTTTAAAATATATATTCTCCATCCATACGAGACAATATACAACCTAGTAGTTAGTAACCGACTGTACAGTTATTTTATATAACTTATTGAGATTTTGGTTGGATTTTTATAATTTCAAAACGAATTATACCTTATATAGCATTTTAAATTAATATATTTAGAGTCTTAAAATACATGAAAAATAATAGTGTCGAACGTTCTATGTACCAAAAAATATTTTCTCGGGAAAAACAAAAAACATTACACTAACATTTATTTACATAACATTTCAATTAAAAAAAGGGCGGAGACTCTGAGGTTGGGTGAGACTCCATGGTCTAGTGAGTTATAGTAATGGATCTTTTAAACTTGAAACCGTACATTGCTGCTCTCGTTGCTTTCGAAATAATGATTTTGAACGAAAAAACATAAAATCACTAGAAAATATTTATGATAGTGTTCTGTAAAAACGTCAAATCTGATTATTATTTTTTGACTTTTGATGAAATAACTAGGTGACCTATTACAGGAACACCAGATTTCTTCAAAATATAATTTTCAAAAGCTCATAAATTTTTGTTTGATGTTTACTTATAAAGTAATTGATATAGAAATGCTTATTAACTTTTAACTACAAAAAGTATACAGATTTTGTAATTTTTAATAACATTACAAATTCAAACGTTTATTTATTAAAATTGTGCCTCTTTATTGTTGGGATTTTTCTACAAAAGTAAGAATAACAATGTAAGAACAAATGGGCTTTATTGTTTAGTCCGGTTTTAAGTCTTATATAATCTGTTTTAATAAACTGTTTAATTCAAAAAACGTGTTCTAGATCAGGTCTTATTATAAATATATATTCAAGTAAGGTAAAGTCTAGTTCATGATCATTTTTTTAACATTTGGTCCGGTCTTGGTCTTTTCTAGTAAATTCTAAATGATACAGTCCGGTCTAGTCTGTTTTCAAATTTAATTCATCGTTCCAGACCGGTCTTGGTCTTAGTTAAAGTCTATCGGTCCGGTTCGATTTAAAAAAAAAAAAAAAAAAAACGGACTAATCATAGCTCGCACACAGGATTTCATCGAGCCATCACACACCTTCTCTCCCACCCAGTTGATCTACGCAGAACTAGACAGGAATGGGCTTTTTTCTTTATCCGTCGTTACGTATCCACGATCCTCGAACAACGAACGAGTTACAGGGAAAATCTTTCGGTTGACATTTTGCAGTCATCATCGCGCAAAAACTTTGGTTCGTCAATCATCAGTGCACCTGTTATCCGTACCGGTGCTTCGATCCTGTGGCGTTCGATAGTTACCGATAGATATGACAGCGTGAACTGCACGGTTGATCGACGAGAACAGGATTTCAGATCTAACACTTTATAGCACGAATAATATTTTTCGATTGTTGAAATCCGTATCATCCGGAATACGGTACATCGGTTACAATTGGTTTTCCGCGATTTCGTATAGCATATCCAAACCGAACTCTTGGAAAAAACGCACACGGGAAGGAAACAAAATAAAATAAACTCCGACCGTTCAGGTGTAATCGCCGATCGACAGTAAATCTCTTTTTTCACTTTCGACGAGTATTTTATTTGATTTTTTTTTTTCACCCGTTCTGGCGGCGAACGAGTGCCAAACACGTATGAATTGAAAACGCACATCTATTACGAGAACACGGTCGCGCGCAATGAAACCCCGAGTGTGAAATAACTTTTGTTTCTTGGCCGTGAAATCAAACGTGCCAAGAGTCCGGATATTATTTCAATGTCTGTCAGTTTCGCGCGTTACACGGACCGAAAAGTCTGCGAATCGACGTCTGTCAAATCAGTCGAGTAAAGTCCGTCCAGTCAAGTTTACTTAACTAAAAGTTTCTCATTTTTTCTAGGAAACTGTAGGAATTACAGTTATTCAAATTTCAAAGTTCAATTCAAATTGGTTAACCCGGTTATTTGAATGTTGTACTGTTCGAATAGTGAACAATAACAGTTCACGAAGAAAAATAAGTAATTGTACACTTTAAACGTCTGGAATTCAAACAGGAAAAAGATTACCTAACATGACTACGAAATCGTTCAACCGATTAGTAGGGAGATATTTCATACACGGAAAAGTTGAGTTAGAAGTCACTTTTAAACCAACCGGGCTAAGTTATTCGTAACCCGTCCAGCCTTGCTTAGTGCGAACGCATACAACACAACCCGGTACGCGTTTAGTTTAAGTTCCGCGCGCATGCGCGCAACGGTTTAATATTCGTAAACGTGAGTGCATGATATATTGTTGTTTCGTTTTTACGCGACGGAAATTTGTTGGACGCACTAAAAACGGACCGTGTCCGCACGTACACAATATACGTACTCGTATAAAATCGAAACAGTAGTAGTGACACATTCGAACGATTGTTATAATGTAAACAATATTTTATATTTTTACGAGGGATAAACACGCCGTTTCTTTGAAGTCCGTGGCCCGTACGCGAGGCAGAGGGATGGGGAGGAGACGAAAAAATGCATAACTCTTTCGAGATACGGAACGGTTGTCAGTATTATAATTACGCCGGAGCGCTGACTGTACACTGCAACGGTTTTTACTACCGAAAAACGAAATAATACGCAATACTATATAATACACATACTCGTTATGCGAGATTGACGTTTTGCCTGCCGCAGTACTGTTGTACAGAACCGTTTGCGGAGGGAACAAAAGAGAAAGAGAGAGAGAGAGAGAGAAAATGAAAAATAAAAAATAAAACCAACCATTAAACATGTCTGGCGAATTTCTCCGACCTCAAGTGTGTTACAACAACGCTGTAAAACGGCAGCAACGGTGTCGTTATTGGACTCTGTTTTATAGTTTTCTTTCGTTTTATAGGTCAAACATTGCGCACAGGCATTTGGTCGTCCAACGGGATGTGTCCATATGTACACATCGTACATCGTTTGATGTCTAAAAATGTATACGGCGTCCATGCACATAATACACGTTTAATTGTTGTTTAATCATCCGGGCAAGACGGTTTTTATATTGTTATAATTTTTCTAATTCAAACATATCTAGTGAATCCGATTCGACGCAAAGAATATCGTTTATCAAGGCTCGGAACTATATGCGCTAAAAAGTAGGTACCTACTCAAATATGCGCTGACATATGCGTTAAATATCATCATAATTTGCGGTATAATATGCAGTAATAAATTAAAAAAAAAAAAAACTAAACACTGCACACTCATGTATTGTTGTGTCTTCCCGTTACACAAGTTATACAATATCCATCAAACTTTGTTCATCTTGAGGATAGACGAATAAACACTGATAAAATAATAATGCCTTGGTAAATTTAGATAAAAATTAATTCGGGCCAATCAGCGATCACTACTACGATTTTTCAGTAAAATAGAAATTATAATATAATTGAGAGCAATACTAAAATAGTCATTGATGAATTAATTAATTTTGTCAAACGTTATAAAATGCAGAATTTTGGTTGTCAAATATCTAATATTTTTTGTTGTATATTTGTATATATATAAAAATAAAAAATAGTTTCGTTAAATCTATGAAATATGCATATAAAAGTTCTTAAACCATAAATATGCAAATTCCTACAAAAAATAACAAAATATGCAAAATTATGCAATAAAAATGATTGTATTCGAAATCTGCGTACTATGGATTGAATTTGTATCGAACCATAATTTCAATATGCGCTTACTAAAAAAATATGCAAATGTCTTAAGTTCCGAGCCTCGATTATTTTAATATGAATCAAGTCAAAATGTAATTGAAACATCGTGAAAATAGTCCATAATCGTTATACTATATTTACTTTTGTGTTCAACAAAATATTGCCTTCACCTTGGTCAGGATATTATTTTAATCGTGCGTACCTGAGTTGGCTATTTAATATATATATGATAAATTGCTATCTATAGGCGTAAATAGGGGGGCTTAGGGGGTATTAGCACCTCCTATTTTACAATTAGCATCCTCAAATAATGTTCGTGTTAATGTATCAAAAACTTATATTTGTCATCAGACATTTGACTATTAGAGTATAAAACTGTAATGAAATATAAATGAAAACAATGTTACTTCACAAACGTCAATTCACATTTTATCGAGTTCACCGAAACACTAATTTAAATTAATTTTAAAACCGGAATCCCACTGGAACCTTTATTTGTATTTATTTAAAAATCGGCTCATTAAATCCTTATAGTTTTAATATAAATTAAATACCCAATAAATACAGAGCTTAAGCACCCTCAGTTTTTTTATTGAAATAGCGCCTATGTTGGTATCATGACGAGACGAAAAAAAAAATCGAAAACACATCTAACCAAACCTGTCGAAAAATGAAAAAGTATTTTCCAAACAATATTTTGATATCAAGGAGCCGCAACACGTCTACGGTATACGGTATACTATTATGTGTAAATACATATATACATGTATATTATTTAGATTTCTAAGAAAAACCATTAACGGGTGCATGAGTATGTCATGGTCGATGGTCGATAACATTTTACGAGCATGATTTTTATTTGAAAATAATAAGATCCAAATTTAATTTTAGAGCCGTCTTACGAGATAACCTCTCGTCTAATATATATTATCCTGGTTTACGACGCAGTGTTCGAGATAGATTTGACGATTTAAGATTTATAATCTCGTGTCTTTTTCAACGAATTTCTTCGCTCCATCTTGTCAAAGAATATAAAACAACGCACTCACCGCAATCAACATAATACTTCGATAAAATAATACATAAAGTGCGGTATAAATAATAATTATGCATGCATAGTACATATGTGTATTGTATCTAATGATACATATTTTATCGCGTTCCGGCCACCCAGTGTTTCTGACCACGCAACGATCCAATAAATCGGTTTGCTTAGTTTTAGCCACGTACCAAGCATCACCTGGACTCTGACAGGAAATGCGTCATTGAAAGATTTAAAAACTGTAGTTGGAAACTAAAAATCTGTAAAATCCTTCCGAAGCGCACATAAATACGTATAGTCATGAATGAATACACGAGAGACGCAGACAATTTGGAGAACGCATAATTCTGCGCATCGTTAAGACTGAAGAGCACGGTGAACGATATGTAAAAACCGAATTGCGATTACAGGTCCCTTCGAATCAATCGTTTAGAACAAACGAGAAATCGTCAAACCGAGCAGCAGTACAATCAAACAGTGAAATACGAATGTCGATCGATCTGGAGCTCGACGGTGTTCGGTCGCAAGTCGGACTCAAAAGACAACAAAAACTATGAGCTTTGCATACGTTTTCTAGACAAGCGTAAAAAAATTATGGTCCACCCCGGAGGAGACTGAAAACGATCAAAGTCGAAAACCCCGGTTTCATCGGAACACGGTATTGTTCACGTCGGGGCGTGTGCCGCGTAAGATATTTACAAATGCGCAAAACCGATGACTTTTGGCAGTGCACAATACGGTTATAACGAGCGGGCAGCAGTAGATATATTCGATGGCGATAAATTCACGCGCGACATTTCGTGCGTCACATATTAACGGCGATAAGTCGATGTGTACGCGCAGACCGTGAGTGTGCGAGTGTACGCAATTAATGTGCTGTGTGCGAACCACGAGGGGACGAAAAACCCCTCTAGACGGGAAATGGCGAAAAAAAATAAAATATATACACGCAAAAACAAAACGATGACAGTTGTTTGGTCAGCGAGTGTATATAATGTCGGTTGCGGGTAAGTGCGTGTGCGAAAGACCACCAACGTCACCATCGGCGGGTCTCGTGTTCTGTTGATTGTTACATAATTAGTTCGGGTCGTAAATTTGTCCTGCGTGTGCAGCGGGCTGCTGCGCGGTACGTAGTTAGTAGGGTCCATTCGGTCCCTTTTTTTTTTTTTCGACCGGGAAAAAAAAAGAAACTTCGTCCTCGGTGATTATGTCGATATCGTCGTGACCTCATTCTAATACGCAACGCCATCGATTAGGAAGACTGCAACGAAACGTGTACTGTGCAATACGCACATCCGTGTACGCGCGTGTGTTTACCATTATCCTGCACTGCACCACTGAGGATAATACGAAACGTTGACCGGCTATCGGCTAGCTTCGGTACACGCGATCCCTTTCCGCGCAGGAGACAAAATAAGTCAAGTCAAACACCTCCTCCCCTGCGAGCGTTATACGTTTTATCGAGAGACTCGTTGTAAAACTATTGCTCTTTGCTCGCGGTACGATGTTCGGTTGGCGGCATATATATGTACGGCAACCGTAGACTTGTCGTACTGCACTCGATTTAATATTCAGGAACACTCGTGAAACGGTAATGGACGTTTTCAAAAAAAAAAAAAAAAAAAAAAACACCATTCCGCCCGTTCGATTATCAAATCGAGCTTTGCGAGGACTGCGACGACCACTGTATACTCGGACCGAACGCCGGTCGTGAACAGTTCTAAGCTAAGAGCCACGCAATAACGATACAGAAATGTATCTTCGTACATTATAGTGTTTTACAGTATACGTTTCACCGCATATTTTAACGAATACATACGTGCGGTGCTGTCTGCCAGCTGGTTTCCGATGTACAATAATACAAAACGAACCACATGCACGCGAACACGTGCAATAGATCGGCCACGCCGTTGCGTTTAGATTAGGTTTCTTTATTTCTCTAGTTTTTCTGACCGACGGTTTGCGGACACACACAGCTTTCCAAGACCACCAAACGCGAGTGGAAGAAAAAAAGAAAAATAATCACGTCAGAGAGGGTGTGTCTACTATTGATGCCGGACGTAGACCGGACACTTAAAACGTATAATAATTTATCGACGTACTATACGGCCTTTTCGGATACTAAAATGTGCATACGATAAATTCTGAATCGATCGGAATCACGGCGTAAGGTCATGTTCGAGCACTTGACAAACTGAATCATCTTGACGGAAAGAAAAGAAAAATGTAATTTTATCCATCGGTTAATATCGCCAATATTTAGATAATATTACTAGTTTTTAATCCAATGAAAAATATTACGAGTTACCTAATATACTTATACTGTAAACAGATCCAAAACCGGTTAGTTTAAAAAAAGTAGCCGAAGGATTTTTGTTTTGTCAAAAGGTAATTGTTTTTAAAAATATTTTTTAAAATTAATTAACGGGAATAAGACAAATAGTTTTCAAATGCTCCCGTAAGCTCAAGTTACAAAACAATAAATGTGCTTATCATTCCCGTTAAACATTATACGCTTTGAAATTCAAACGTCACTCGTAAACTGTACGTCGTAACGAGTAATTCGTAATAGCAATGAAGTGATGGCCAATATGAAAACAATTATGTCATGACAAACAATAGTTTAAAAATAACATTTTAGGTTCAATTCGACTTGAACACTGTTGATAAATCGATTTTCTCATTTCTCTTCCCAAGAGAAATATAGAATTTTATGTAATTTCTAGGTATACTCGTATTGTGAAGTACTAAAGCGATGTCTGAAATAAAACCGTACACAATGCGTTTTATTTACACTGTCTAAATCATCCATCGCAGAGCATATTTTAAGTAATTTTCAATAGGTGGCACTTCAATACAATTGGTTACCATAGTAGTTTATGAACGTGGTGTTCTTCTGCAGAGGAACACTAGCGGAAATCAACTCCTGTCATTGCGGTCGTTATGAGAATGTGTAGGTTAATGCCACTAAAGTCCAAATTTTTGAGTAGCAGTGTTTATTTTTGGAAAGTTAAAAAAAATACATTTTTAAAGGTTTAACGTGATAACTGGCTTACTGGCTTAACTGGCTAACTCTTGTTCATAAATCTTGATATGGCGTATAGTGTACACACTGTCTTATTGTCCGTATCGGACTTGTCGCCAAAATATAATTATTTTGGATACAACCACAGTAATAGATGATCTATGTTCGTGCACACTTGGATAATAAACTTCGAACATACTTTAAAAACCTATAACTTTTTTCGTGGTAGCAAAAAGATACCCCTCGACGCCCCTTAGTGACGCCTATGGCGTTAGTGGCACGATCACCCGCCACCGGGTAGCATTCAGTTGTCACTTGTGTGTGTGTGAGGGGGGGGCACTAGTGCAACGTACCCTGTATGTTGAAATACGCTCTGATCCATCATCTATCATGATACCTAGGAACACATTGCACGCAACAACGCTTAAAAACTATCCGTGTTCTACATTTACGCGTGTTCCGTGTTAATTGTTCGGTGGACGTAATGGTAACGAACGACTGCTATTTGTACGGACTGGAACCGCGCCACTGCGATACGATACGTGCAATATGCGCGAGCCAAAAGTGGTGTATTACAATAGGATTATTGGTGTGCGGTTGTTGCGTGTAACCCGATCGACCGTGGGCAACATGCGCAGGCCGTAAAAACGTTCCCATTATGTCGCGCTGACCATCCGTTCGACAGTATTTCACGAACACATTTTCGGGGGAAAAAAAAAAAAAAAACAACACCGTGGGGCAACCGAATTCCCAGCCACTGTGCGACGACGACACTACATTATTATACGCACACAATACGTGTGCGACGCACACGCATATTATATGTGCTACAGACTTCAGCAGCGGTGCGCGGTAGTAATAATACGCGCGTACACGCATTGTACGAGAGTCGGAATTATTCGTTTGAACCCGAAGGGAAAAAAAAAAAAAAAAAGGTCGAAAAAATCAAATCCATACACGAAAGAGTTTGGGAACCGAGAAAAAAAAATTAAAAAAAAAAAAACGATAGTAAAATAATAATAAATAAATACGATTTTCACTAGGGGGTCCTGCGTGACACGGAAAACTGCAGATGTCCGACGCACTATCCCGCGTGAATAATAATAAAACGTTTCGGGACGCATCGTTTTTACGAGCCACGTATCCCCTGACCGCTGCCGGACGGCAGCCGTATATGTTACGCTGTGTATTACGGGCAAAGACGATTATTTATACGCGTTCTTGTGCGCACGTACACTGTCCCTGTAGAGCGAGTTGGAACGCGCAAATACTGTAGTGGTACCGATCTCATACACATGTGCTACGTCCCCCGGACAATGGGGTCGCGGCGAAATCGGTGTAATACGACCGGCGTAAGTGCTGACCAAGGGATTATTTAGACAGTAGGACCGTGACGGGTACACCGGATCATCGTAAGAGTGACGGAACGGAGTAATAAAATGCACCGGAGTCTGTTCTCGGCACACGGTAATAGTTCGATCGAGCGGAAACGACATGATCTAGAGCAGCGTTTCTTAAACTTTGTTCTGCGGAACCCTGGGGTTCCTTGAAGACCACTTCAGGGTTCCGCTAAGCTTAAGTAATTTTTTAAAAAATTTTAAGTAAATTACATTAAAATTTACCACTAAATATTAATAATGGTGAAAAAAATGTTTGCGTTATAGAAAAAAAAATCTTTGTATATTAAATAACATTATCTAAGCCATATAGAATAATCTAAATTTATATTTGGTTTAATTAAAGTAATTATTATTTAATTATTATTATATATGTACCTATACATTTTATTATTTTTTTAATTTTTATTTTAACATATTTTTTTGTATTAAAAACATTTAGCATAATATGATTATAATTTACTAATAAATAATCCATCAAAAAGGGTTCCACGGATAAGAAAGTTTGACAGACGCTGATCTAGAAAACTATATTTCGTTTTTACCATCGTATTGCTATCAAAGTTGTACGAAACGACTTGTACTAGTCGTATAATTGTAATCGATATCTTAGGCTGGAGCTATACACGGCGTTTTTTCAGGCAAACGCTTAAATTATAAAAGCGAAAACTTTTAATTTTACATTGTTTTATATTAGGGTGGGCTGTACGGTGTCTGAAAACGCTGCGTTTATACAACAGTTGTATGAACACAATAATTGTACGGTGATATTATATATTGTACCTATTTAATTTAATTACAAACTCAATATAAATAAATATTTAAATTTTATGTATTTAGAGTAATCGATAATCTTTCTACTGCTGGTATTGTATTACCTTTGATATTTTGTTTTTTTTCCAAGACGGTGACTGTATACGATATTATAATGTTCATCAAATGTTTTTACGAAATTTTGCTATAACTAAAAAATTTGTCCGGAAATCGCCTTGAATCTTCAAATATCACGTTGTACTGTTGAACTAGCCCTTTTCAGTTCTTTTGTTTTTCATAAGGATGAACTGCAAACCTTCTGTGCACCAAAACTCTTTCTTCTTCTTCTAATGCTTCATTTATGACAATTATTAACGCCGGTGATACTTTTATTATAATATTGTAAAATAGAATCTAATGAATATATGTTAATATAATCTTGGATGAATTGAATGGTCATTCTGCACACTCCGGCGATAACCACGATAAATTATAACTATTAAAAATTCGGACGATCAAAAATGTAGCCTGTACAACAGCTAAATTCTAGGAAATTTTGTTCGTTTGAATCTAATTAGTGTTTCATAAATAAAAACGGTTTATAAATAATAATAATATCAACAATCGTTAACGGGAAACGACGAGTGTTTCTGAATCAACCTGAACTTTAAGGGGGGTTCCTTTAGATTTTCCCGGGGCACTTTCCCGACGACGGTCCTGCTCGTAAGGATTGCACTGCATTGTTCAACGTGCAAAATGAACCGAAGCGGTCGTTACACATCGACACCATGTACCACCTTACGATGTCGCGCGACCAAAAATCGGCGTCCCTGCAGGTTTTCAGGGTCCCGCGGATTTCGTTTTTCCCGTCTCGAGGGCTCCGCCTAACCGGACATTTTGAGAACCGCTGCGCCGCGACGCCAGTTATTGTTGTTATTATCATTTTCGGCCAACAAATCGACCGCCGACGCGGTTCGGAAAAATGCGCGGCCGACGGGTCGGGTAAAAAAAAAAAAAAAAAAAACGGACGTTGTAAAAACACAACAATACATACGGTGTGCACGGTACCTGTACACGTATATTGTACACCGACCTAGCATTACGAGTGTTAATTTTTTCGGACCGATCGTGTTTTTCGTTTTCGTTATTTTTTCGACCTGCGGGTGGCCCATTCCGTACGGTTTACGCCCGTACAACAGTCGTGTGCGATATCAGCTGCTGCCGCGGACCCGGTACGGCGGTCTATCAGCGCGGCGTTCGGTTTTTGTTTTTTTATTTTTCCCAAATCTTTCCGCTAGCCCGAAAACCGTTTGCACCGCCGCAATACGTCCGAATGGCCGACACTGCACATTTGTTTTCAACACTCGGACGCGAACAACCGGCTGAGACACGATTGAGCGTAGAACACCTTTTTTGCGACACGATTGAGCATAAATTGTCGGCGTATCAAAGAAAATTGAAATACAAAAGAAAACCAACACGATTGAGCATAAAAAACTCTGCAACATTGCCGTTTTCAATTTTGAACTGTATTGTAGGTACAAAAATATTTATTTAAATAATTATAATAATTAAAAATATCATATTTTCACAGTCAATAACTGTTGTTCATGTATGCTATTCTGAGAGAAGGTTCGCCAACAATCTACAAACAAATTATTATACTTTAGTAAAAAAGTACTACGTCATATAATTATTTCTTATTTTTCTCCACCATGATTGTCCTAAACGAGATCTACATCCAATTATTTTAATGTATCCAAACACGTCTGTTATTGCCTGATGAGCTCCGATTTCAAAATCAACATGAAATGAGTTTATTTGCAAATGACGAACGAACACTGATATTATTTCTATAATAGTTTTGGTATTGTATCTTAATTATCTTATATTTTCCCCCCGACGCTAAATGTTTAGAAAGCCGTTTTGCTCCGGAACTAATTTATCAATCGATAACATTGTCGATAAAGCTGAGGGGCTCGGCTCACGGCTCGCGTCGGATACCATAACAGTTGGTGTGATAATAAGTGAAAATAATAAATTACAAAACGTTGGCAACGTGAATGTGGGCAACATCGCATAAAATATTCTACGCTCAATCGTGTTGCTAAAAATGTCTGTGCTCGATCGTGCTTCCCCGGAACAACCGTACACGATAATGGCACGGAATCTATTGTACCGCGGTACTTACCCGCGAGCCGATCGTTTCGACCGCGCCCGCACCTTATGTACTATCGCACTGCGGGCAAGACACCCGGAAGAAACCGCGTGTATATATGTGCGCAAGTGCTTGCGGCGTTGGGAGACCGTTACCGTTGTTCGGAGAGTAACGCCGGCTAATGATAACATAAATAAAAAAAAAAATTAAACCATTATTGGTCACTGGTAATCTGTACACCGAATGAAATGGACACGTGCCGCCGCGGCGGTTTTCTAAAATGAAATTTACGCCGACCGCATAGCGTTACGTTTTTGATAGCGATCGTCGGATGTTCGTTAAAGTAAAAAAGTGCCCGCGAAGAAGAACAACATTTATATTTAACATTGTCTTGACAATTATTTGCACATCTCTGGGTGTACGAATCACGATTATTATTGCGATTTATGGTTTGCCCGAACAAATCACTTGATAAACCCAAATATATTAGAATCTCAGAGATGTATATAACCTTTTTCAAACGCAGCCGTAGGACGTATTAAAAATGATTTATCCTGTCTAGCCGTGAGACTCTACAGTTTCTCACCCCCTCTCACCACGTCAAATACACACACGAACACATGTGTAGGCAAACAAACACGCACGTACGTGTATGCAAACATTTAATTTTTCACACACACACACTTGAAATACGTAATGCACTGCTCAACGTGCCCACCAAACAACAGTGGATGCGTTATTACGAAATACGTGTTTAGCTCACGGAGTGTAAATTTAAATTATTTAATGATGTTTGGAAACACAATGTACCGTTATGTGTACTCTTTTTTCGATTCGAATAGTTTTTACTCTTCGTATATTTTATAACGAATCGCAAACGAACTTTGCGCGCTTTACATTGTAGTATCGAGAAGTTCAACTGGAAATCGTTTTATTCTGTTGATCATATCAACATGTTACAACGGTTTTAGTAGACGTCGACGGCTTATATCGCCTAAGTGCTCCGTTCGGTTAGCAACGATTTGTCAACAAACGGATCGGACATATCTCAAGTAGCGTGTAAGCCGGTTCACATGAATTTAATTTTACATAAATTTACCTGCGCGTAATAACATCGCGTTTACTTACACCTACACGAACTACTTTAAATTTGTTTTCGACGCGCGTTCCGAAAAGGTTAAACGACACTCTCGCGCCGCCGCGTTCCCGGGCGGATTAACATTCGTAACCGACAAAACAACACACGTAAACAAACGTAATCGCGCGTTTATATATTAGCGCGTTCCAGACGAAGCGTTCGATACGCGTCTGGATCAGCGCGCAAAGGTACCCGCGGCGGTCGTAAACAAAAAACAAAAACTCGACGTGGAATGCGAAAAAACTCGTCGAAAATTACTTTAGAACTAGTTAATCGATTTACAGCTGTGCCGTTCGAACGAACAACAGCGATCGGTGTTTACGACAACGGAATAAAATTTAACCCTGTAAAATCGCTTTTAAATCAATAATCGACCAACGATACGCGCGAAACGGGTTTACCTGCGAAACTGCGAAACCCGTTGAATTCGAAGGCGTTCTCGGAGAACACGCGCTTGCGTTTGTTGCATAATTATTATTTGTTCCGGGGGTGGGAAACGGTGGCAGACGGTCAGGTCGATTAGTTTTGAAGACGAAACGCCGTTGGCTTCCGTTCAACCGTTGCAGACAGCTTCGCCGTTGGACGAGGAGAAAAATCGCATATTCCGTTGCGATATTGTTTCAATATCGTATTATCGTCGTCATCGGTGGTCACTATTTTGCTCATAATCCGTTCACTCGATACGTAACCCGTCGAAACGTTCCGGAAAACTACGCGTAAAAAACTACCGGGTACAAAAAAAAAATAAGAAACAGTTTAAAAGTTTTGAAGTCTTTTCCAAGACTTTGAACTGTACGTGCTTACAATCGGACTTGACTTTAAAACATCGCATAGGTATTACAATGTAAACAGTGTTGAAGCTCGTCACCGTTATGCCACACCTGGTCCAATAACGAACGAACACTGTTCACACTTCGTTCCGCGGTCTTGACACCAGTGGCACACCGAAAACGTACAATTGAACTGTTTGAAAAATCAGAATGTTGAAAAAAATAAAAATTATCCTTAAAAAATTTTAATTAATTTTTCTTAAATGTTTTCTATTCAAAATAGTATATTTAATAATTAAACATTACGTAATTTCTATAATTATTGAAAATCTTTGAATGGGTGGTAAATTGGAAGGGGCTGGTGGGTGAATCTGATTTTTAGAATTGGCCGTTTTCAGTTTCTTTCAACGTCACTGCTTGTCACTTTCACATTATTACGACAATAGACACGCTGTGGACCTCGGTTTCAGCGGTTCGAAGTGACCGTGGCGCAGGAAACGTAGACAAACAAATACGAGTCGATGGTTTATCGATCGAAAAATAAGGAAGACGGGTCGGAACAGGACTTTTCTCCTAAATGGAATCGAAAATGATGATTTCTTGTCTCACATTTTTTAAATTTTTATCACGATAGGACTATACATTTTTTCATCGGTTCATAAGAGATTCCTGATAAGAAATATCGCTTGGTAAGTATTCAAAAGAAAGTCATTTTACGAATCTCTCAACAGTCGCCTAACGGAGAACCGACCAAAAGTTACACAGAAATTACAACATTCCCTGTACTTATGCATCAAATTTTTGTTTTTACCCAAACTCAAAAAAATAATAATCGCAGGATTTTGAAATATTCATTGAATGCTTATATCACCGTTTTCTATAGATAGTAACATTTTCAAAAGCTAGTTTTTCATGATTAACCTTGGTTCCATACCGAGGTTGGGAAATCGGCGGCTCACGTACAGTTTTGCTATGGTATTATTTTTTCTAATTTTCTCGCACGCAGCCGTGTCGTACAGCTCGGAAGTAGTTTTGGTTTTCGCTTGCGGCCCGCTCGGTCTAAAAATCGGCTCTCTGGTAACGTTAAAGTTGCTCGCTTACCCCGTACTATTTACGAATGTTGTTCGCAATTTCATGTCGTGATTTCGAGCCGTGTGCGTTAAATGATTGGTTGAAAGAGTTTTGCGTCTTATTTTACCGTTCGCAACTAAACATCCGTTCTATATCCGGCCACCGGGTAGGTTTCCTCGCGTGAAAAACCGTATATGAGCTGATAACGCATTCGTACACGGAAAACAAATCTGCTCCACTCGTCCCGTCACCTGTCGAGTATTCATCCACTATCGTCGTTTTTTTGGGAATAAAAGTGAATTATTTGCTGGACTTTGACGATCCTTGCAATTCACGTATGGAACGTATTCGACTATAGTTGTTCGATTGATCGATCAATCGAGTACGATCGGCGTACACATAGACGCGGTATAAGCGGTGAAACAGTGCGCGTAGTATAATATTATACATTGATTGGACCCCGAGAAGAAACTTTTTTAAAAAAACCGTGGTTGTGTGTAGTCTGAAGATATAGCGGTTCTCATAACGTCTCGAAATGCCCGAGAATATGGTGCGGAATTTTCGGAAGCGTCAACCCTACACGCTCGAGTAAAGTGCGTTATACATCAAATCGAGTTCTAAAAAACCACTTCTCCCGTAAATATGTCAATACATATATTACGAAGGTAATAGTATTACCTACCTAGTATTACCTTGTAGGTCTATTCTGGAAGGTTAAGTTCGTTTCACACGTGGGCCAAGTGTTTCCAAGTCCGCACCCGAATATGTGCGTTCACATTCGACTGCGTAGGCGTATAAAACTGCGGCACAACTGTTATTATCGTTATTATTTCTTTTTATATTTCTGTAAATCAAAATCCACAAAAACGGACGAGCAGCCCAGAGGCATCTTTACGCCTTGATCTATACGGTGATTACGATAGCCAATATTGTCATTTAACTTTACTGTAGGGGTGGATCCTATGATTGGTGAGAGAGCTTTGGGGGCTGAAGTCCTCAACCCTTAGGTACTTAAAACGTTTCAATGGTTACTTTATTTTTCAATTAGTTCTGTAATTTCCAACGTGGACAGTACCACCTCCTTGTGGGCTTTTTTAGTTTTTTTTTGTGGGGGGGGGGGAGAAATTCAGCTGTGGCTTTCATTTTTATTATTTATAAATTATTACAATAAAATGTTTAAGTAAATGCGTAAAATCAAAAATAATAATATAACAAAAGTAGAACTATACATAATATTTATACACACTACGTCGTAGTGACTACGGTATCATTAAATAACAACTAAATGGTATATAATTAAAAAATCGGTTCAACATATCTGAAAAGGGAGATTTAAGACTGTTGCTGACATCAATTGAACCAAATATCGTTTTATTAGCAGGAAATCATCAACCTCAAGGCAGTATCAAAAGTAATTTTTCTGTAATTATGTAATAGTAAATACAACCGCAGTAGGGCCCATAGAAATTCTTACCGGGTCCATTTTAGACGAAAATACTATTCATATTGCTCAATCTTAACAATATATTGATATAAATCGTATACGCAGATACCGATAAGAATGACTAACGCGTACACGAACGATTTGTTGACCCGTAGAAAGGTTCCGCTTACGACTCAATGAAGCCGAGAAAATTATCCTCGGTTGGTACCTGTACACAAGTATTGTTTTTTTTTTTTTTTTTACCGCTTTAATACATGTTCAATTTGTAGCCCCGTGCGCTGTTCCCGAGGTTTTCGTAAAAGACCTTTGGGGTGAGGGGCAAGTCTTCGACCCCTGCGGCTTGATTTAGGACGTAGTGTATTAAACATAATACAGTACACGCCTCGTCGTCCCTTATCCTCGCTGTAAAGCGATCGAAATTCCCGTTAGCACGCCCCTGCAAGCCGTACATTATGCACGCGTATGGCAATAACACGATCGTCCCTCGAGGCACCATAACGATGGGAAAAATCCACATTTTCAAATTCGATTAATTCTCTCTAAATGCGGATCACCGATTCGAAAATTTGAACTAGTATTCGTCTGCGCGTGTAACTCGCGGTAAAGTAAAATTGTCGGTACACATTGCGTTCGTAATAGGTACATTTGTTGAACCGAAAGCGCAGTGATCGCCCGCTCGTTGTCGACTCGTTCGTTCGTATCGGACGCCGAAAACAGACTGGTCGGCACGCGGATAATACCTGAGCGCGGGGGAAAATTCGTCTGGTGGACTTATTGCACACCGGTCATCGGGTGATCAACGGAAACTGGACGAGTCGAAGATAAACGTGCGATTAAACGCACGTCTGAACCGCAATCATTTTTCTATTACCACGGTAACGCCGCGTACGAGCATGTCTGCAGAAATCTTGTCGCGCGCAATCGTGGAACGCCAACACGAGATATTCGAACGGTGAGCAAGCAGGTGACTGCTGCGCGTTAGCAAACGTCTCGGGATTTTCGTCGGCATCACGGATTTTTCGGACTCGCGGTCGGACCCGTGTGAACGCTCTAGGTCACTGGTTCCCGACCGGAGGGGTGTAATATAGTGATGGTAAGATCACGAGTATAATTATGTTGTTTTACATTTGCAATGTGCAAAATTTAAATCGCTGTGTATTTTTCAGATTGTTCCGCAACAATTACATTTTATAACGATAGCCGATAGACCTTTTCGCGTTCAATCTAATATCGATAGGTACAACATTTGATTGGCACGACTGAAAACCGCCGAAAAAACCCTAATTTAATGGGAGGGGGGGGGATGAGATTTTTTTAAATTTTACCAGGGGGCATAGGGTGGCAAAGGTTGGGAACCACTGCTCTAAGGCGTATTCTTCGGCGTGTACCGTTACGCGTCCGACACGGTGTCGCGTTTTCCGGGGGCGTCGCGCTGGGCCGTGGCAAACCGGAGGACACGCGTACCCGGGAGACCGCAGCGCGCGTCCGTCTCGGAGTACAATGCGTGCATTGTCCGCGCCACACAAACGGGCCGGAACGGACCATAAATCTCAGTTCCGGCGCACGTACCATCCGCATTGCGATGCACCCTTTTGCCGCGATCACCCCCGTCTTCGGGACACAATAACGAGTGTAAATTATTATTATCGTTGTTGACACCGTCGTCGTTCGGAAACCGTACGCGAAACACCTACCGCTCGCGACAGTCCGTGCGTTTCAAAACAAAACAAAAACAAAAAAAAAAAAAACGTTTTTTCGTAAAACTTCAACCCGATCGCGATGTTTACGATAAGTTTTACGAGCCGGTCGATTACATCGAGTTCCATGTACAACGTTTACAGATGAAAACGATTCGCCGTTATACCTCTACACGACACTCTCGAGAACGGGTGTGCAAAGATCAAGCCTTCTCCGCATGTCGACTACGCGTGGTTTACCATCATATACGTAGATCACGTATTAAAGCAAAAAAAAAATTAGTTAAATATACCTACGTGTAGTATATAGTACCCATAGGCGTATTTAGGGAGGGATCGTGCGGGCACTGCCCCCCCCTCACTGAAGGAATGTGCCACCAACAATATCATGTCAGGATAAAAAAAAGTCTTGTGATACGTACTCATTATCTTCCGTCAGTTTCATTAGAGTTCAGTGCAGTGGTACAATGTACGTGTTTTTATTTGAGTTTTAAATGTATTTTTATTATTCGTGTCAAAAATTGCTGTGCCCAAAGTCTTAACACGCCTATGATAGTACCTATACGGGTAATATACGATTCCTGATGGAACGATTGCGAACGTTTTTGCATGCCTTTAACCGTGCGGTGTTGTCGGATTTGATGTTAGTCGACAACAAATTTGAACTACCAATGGCCAAGAGAGCTTTTATAGGACGTACAATGGTCAGTTTTATAGCTCCCACCCTTCAACACACGTAGTGATATCAATTTTAAAAGAAACACAAGCTCAAACTTTAACAATAATAAATTCAATTAAAAACAATGTACATAATCCAGTGGCGTATTTAGAAATTTAATTTGAAGGGGGTGCCATACCTAATAGTGAAATAATTTTATAAATTAGTATAAAATGTTCTTCATCAACTTATTGTTTAAATAATAATTAACAATAATAATAATTAATAACTACATTAAACGTATGATCGTATTAATCGTATTTTATATTGTGCAAATTGCATAGTGCATACTTATAACTGACAAACGTGACAGTCACGAACTAAGATATTGATATTCTTATAGACCGATAATTTAACCACATTAGATTATTTATATACCATGTGTGTGTGAGTGCCGTGCAGTCGGTTGTTATTAGTATCCGATTACAATTTAATTATTAGCGATATTAAAATTTCTTTTATATATATATTTTTTTTTCATTATACTTTAATACTTTGTTGAATAAACAAACTAAAATTATTATATAACTGATATATTTAAAATTTGACGTTTTCAATTTTTTTTTTTTTTTTTTTTTTTGAGGTACGGAAACCCCAGTACCTCCCCCTCCGGACAAATACGCCACTAACATAATCCTATGGCCAAAAAAGATAAATCGAAAATTGAATTCACATTACAAAACTATAATGATTATAAAATACACAAGGATCCAATTTTTTTATTTAAGAAAAACTGGAAATTTCTACCAGGGAAAAAAATTGTAAAAACAAAAATGTAGAAAATAATTTTTAAAAACTATTATTTTGTATGTATTATTTTCAAATTGTTATAATTAATCAACATTTTAAACACTACACATTATTTTGTATAATTTTATTTTAATTTGTAACGCAGTTGCTGTTTTAATTGTATCATCAATAGTTTTAAAAAATGTATTGTAAACTTGGAAACGTAGTCTATAAAAATGTTCGCAATCGTTCGTTTTTCGGTTAAAAAACCAAATTCTCTGATAAGCGTCATTCGTTCGCAATCGTGTTGTATCCACCTATATATTTATAAGCAAGATTGCCGATTGTAAATTAATTTTTCCTACTACAGAGTAGGTACAGAGATAAAATTGCTAATTCAAAACAAATACATATTTAATAAGTTCGTTGTTTGCCTACAGGTCGTCGGTTGTGTTGTGTGGCAACTATGTGTACGTGTTGATTATAATAAATATATATAGCTTGTAACAATTTATTGGTATGCAGACCACAAATGCATTGCGGTCTACAATCAATATGTGCAAACGGCGGCACACTGGAGCAGAAACGTGACGGTAGTCCGCGTGCAATAGCAGCGCCTAGAAATGTGATTGTTTAACAACAGTTAGTATTAGTTAGTATTAGTATGGTAATCCATACCAGTGACATCGGATCGTGGGTCGGGTCGATGTGTGTTTTTCCGAAAATGTTCAACAAAAACATTGTCTCCGAACATTTTAAGAAGTATGGGCGTTCATGGTTTTAATTAAAAACACGTTTTAAACGTTTGTTCTTTGGCAAAAAGCTTGGAACGCACACACCAACTACCCTTCGGAACGTTGAGATTTATTACAGCAGCAGTAAACGCACATGTCGAGAGCACGCGCTTGTCTGCTGTTCGTGAAAACGGTTTCCGTTCGCGTTCATGTATCGTGGTCAAAAATCGATTTTGTTAATAAAGCCTCACGAGAGCACCGTTCCCTAATTAGCTTCAACAGACGTCTCCCAATGTTTACGCGATGCCGAACTCTCGTCTCTTAATGGTCTGTTTATGTTGTTCGTTAGATTATAGTTTTCGTATTCGTTAACAAAATAATGATTATTTTTGAAATGTATTATTTATTTAAGTACCACCCGAAACGGCTATAACACGTCAAACTAAGTGGCTGCGCGTACATCGAACAGAACCATTTTTTGTTTCTTTTTTTTTTTTTGATCGGCATTGATAACGCGCAGCAAATGTGGACACAAACGTGAATGATCTGTTGAAAATTTAATTTATTATCAGGTGCCTATGTCTTGGACCGAATATTTATCATACCTTAGCGGTTTACGTGGTCATCGTAGTGTTCGGGAAAAAATCGAACGATTTTAAGCGCAATTACAAAATGCGTAAGCGCGCATATATCCGCGAAACCGTCACATTAAATGACTTCGACGCGATAAAAGTTAGTTCGGGTCATGTATTAAATATGAAATATAAACGAACAAATCGGATATCGATCGTGGCGTATACAACGGTAGGTACCTAACCTACGAATATCATAGACATACGTGTAAATGATATTGAAATGTAACGTAAAGCTTTCGGCGTTTTCCATTCACCGCGGATTAATAACGGCATTTATAATTTTCAATAGTCGAATACCATTACGGCTTAACCGACTTTTGGTATTTACCGTGATTATCGTACCGTTCCTATTGGTGATCTGTCAACGCGTGACGCATTGACTGGTGAGCTACCGGTGCTGCTGTACACCCTGTGTATTTTATACACGTGCGAATGTTAATATTCTGTTAGGGTAGTAGTACATCGATGACGAATTCATCGCGTTAATATCGAAAAAGTTATTAAATCAAATCAATCGTGATTTTCTCGTATTTCAGTTGTACGTTGTTGCGCGTACACCCGTCGATGAAACGAACCAACACGCCGAGTTATTTGTACTTCTGGTGTTTTGCAAATACGTTTTTAATTTTTTTTTTTTTTGAATTTTTTTGGCTCGTTCGAGAGCTGATTTGCGAACCGATAAGTTTGAGAACCGCTACACGTAACGGAGCCGCGAGAACGGGACGCGTGGTCAGGGCTGCGCCGCCGAGGAGATCGATGTTCGACGGCGTCGGCGAGCGGAAGGAAGCGGACCAGCTTTTTTTCTATTTCACGGTTCGTTTACGCGCTCGTTTTCGCCCCGACTTGGACCCTCGTCCGACGGCGGTGCGCGCGAATAAACTTCCAACGGCAATCGGACCGTCCGCGATCCACTCTCGCATTCTCCCGCGAACGGACCGCAAAATGCAAAACGTTCGTGCTCGCGCGGTTGCTATTGCCAGCGGCGGTTTTGGAAAAGCCACAAAGGGGGGGGGGGCGACGAAAATATTTTGCATATACTTACAATTCGCATACACATCCCATTTATTTTTTCCTATTGCTTGATACGTATGAGAAGTAATTCTAAGTTCTATAAACTTTATACCCCAACGGCGTAACACAAAAATATAGGTATCAATAAGAAAATTAAAACGAAAATCAATTTTTATTCAAACTTAACTAACAATCAAACTTATTGGAGCAAACATTTTTGACATAAAATTATCACCAAAACGATTTTTAGTAAACTGTTTGCTCATTTTTGGTTTTTACACGGCTCAAGAGGGGGGCGGTCTACCTATCGCCCCTCTCCCCGCTAAAACTGCCACTGGTTAATGCCATATCATGTTACGACGATGTTATCACGTTGATCGTATTATTGGTCTTTTTTCCCTCTGCGCGAAACACGTCAGAGGATATTTGTATTTTTTTAATTTCTTATTTTTTTTTTTTTGGTTATTTCTTTCTGATCGATTACCGGTTGTCAAATTGTTAACGGTACATTTGTCGCGTTTCGTCTGCAAAGGGGCCCCTGCATGATTCGTTTATCTACGAAATTAACCGATTAAAAACCGCAACGTTATCTTGGTCCAAAAAACCCTGCTTGAAAATCTGTCTGGACTGCACAGTTCCCTCAAGTTCATCGCCCAGGCATGACGTCACATGTCATAAACTGCACAGTTAACCTATCGTGTGTGGGTTTTTTTTTTTTTTTTTAATAATTGGTCAGTTCGTTTATCTATACTTTATCTGCTTAAACCAACGTCCGATAGTATACTACAGAAAAAATTATCAAAAAATTTCTACTGCTAGAACATTAAAGCCAAGTCTATGTTTTTCTCGAGCAGGCCTTTACTTATTAAATACAGTCCCTTTACGTATATTAAATTCCTTTACGTATATTAAATTACAAATCTTACATCCATTACAAAATGGTCCGTTAAAATATCGTTTAGCCATAGCACGAACTATTTGTAAACTAAATCGCATGCATATTAATGAATCTATTTAATCAATCCAATGTCTAATAGTACAATTACTAAATAAAAAATATAACTATTAATACTCTATGCTTTTCCGCCTTTAAATGCCTTCATGTATTCACTGTGGGTATCGTCTTATTTGCTATTTATGTTATGTTTAAGCATTTATTTTTATTATAACTCCAATTTCACCAATAAGAGGTTATCCTAAGCGGTGAGTTGAGATAGTAAACATGTTATATTAATTGTAATCATATAAATGTACCACTTGATGTTCAATGCATTTTTATTATTATTATTATTCACCTTGCTCGTAACGACAAAAATAATATATGATTTATGTACTTAATATACTGTAATCTTAATATTTACAATACGAAACGATACGATTTTGTAGTCCCGTTCGGAGTGTTTTAACTATAGGTAAAGTTAAGTAATTCTCGGGATGCCGTAGACGTGCACATGTATCTGGAACGGGAATGTCGCTCGCGCGTTAATGGTCGATAACACGACTCCTCCACCGGAGCAGCTGCGGTACAATATCCTGCGTGATAAATTAATTCTTAACCGTTACAGTGTATGTTAACGTACTCGAGTCATGATATCACGTGAGATGCTTAGATTATATGAATCAAAGGGTTTCTAAATGTGGAAACTTTCCAGACGCTAAATCGGTGCGCGTTCGTATCGCGGCACACGTGTAAAACATTATTTTCTCGACGGCGATGACTTTATACACGTATACGTATATACAAATATGTCGCAAACGAGGGTTCCCGACGCGCAGACAAAAACAGAGAGGCTGACGGGAAGACAGGGAGTGAGAGAGAGAGAGAGTGAGAGCAAAGGGAGTAAGAAGAGGAAAGGACGAAAAAACGCGTCCTGGGCGTGATACAGCGTACTATATACAGGATACACTGTTATATTATACATGTATACAACGTTACCCCGTCACCGTCTCCCACCACTTTGTATACACCACTACGACGGTATAGTATCTATATATATACACTCACGTACATTATTACACCAGTTTACGCCGTATGCGCATAAAGGTCCTGTGCATAAGTGTGTGTGTTTGCCGTTAATATTCCAACAACGACCTATCTGCCGCCGCCGAAGCCACCGCCACTAATTACCAGTGACATTATCGCTGCGCTCGGGGCGGGGCGTGGGTGCGGAAGCTATCCTCTGAGGTGCCGCCGCCGCCGTTCTACCGCGTTCGTCCTTTCTCGTCCCTTCTCGTCTGTTCCTCTGTCACCGCTGCCGTCACCGCCGTCCTTTACGCGCTCCGCAGCATCAGCGGTGGCGGCGTAGCACTCGGTTGTGTGTGCACTCGGATACACACACTTGCATACGCATAGATACGACCGCAGTCGCCTCAGGGTGAATTGATATTCTTCCACCGGCGCGACAAAATGGCCGCCTCCCTTCGAACAACGTTATCATCATTGTTGTTGTAGTTATTATTATTACGAAACCCGATGACGACGAAACCTTCGCATAACGGACGTAGAACACGTACGTATGTACCATATAGCATTAGTGCTGTTGAGCTTATCTCGCGCGATCTTGATCAACACAATAACCGCACGAGTACACTTGTAATGCATTGCAATATCGTGTCTAATCGACAAAATCGAGATGCTCAGAGAAACGTACATCGTTTTATGGGATAAATGTATGCTGATAATCTTGTTGGACGTTTTAAAACTTATAAATGATCGTTCCACGAGTTCTGTAAAAAATAAAAATTTAGAATAATTGATCAACAATTATTGATACTGTCGCTAATGGAAAATTTTACGAATTATACTTTCCGATTACTCCTAGGTTAGAAGTAATCGGAAAGTATAATAGTTAGAATTTAGTTAGAAAGTTAGAAGTTATAACGTATACTAACATACAAACCAAAACCACGAGTTCCTAATACATTTCATAGTACGCTATTCGATGACCCTTTTTCGTTCTCTGTACATAATTTTTTCGTGTTATGAGTTTATCCTAATAATGAAAGCATAATGTAAATTAATTGTTATAAATATAATTCGTCAAACGACCATTTAACTACCTAACCTCTTCCTGACTACAAGGAGTCACAAATATCGTTTCTTAATTACGATTATGCAACTGTTAAACCTAGTTTCAAATTATGTTCATATGAAAATATCGTCGAACCAAGCGCGTGTGAACGGTTTTACAATGTTAAAAACATTGTTCGCTACAGCGATACGAATATGTTATTCTATCGAGAATGTATACGAACGGTTTGGTCGGACACGGTGGAGCGGGACGCGGTTGGTTTTGGTGGGCATATTGCGAATCGTAAAGATACGCGCGCTAGGTCCGGACTTGTATGTTAACTCCATGGCCCTTCGGTGAATGTAAGGGACGACGACGAGGAGCCGATGAGTGTTGCGATAGCGTGGTGGTGGTGAAAAGCGCTCGCATGCGCCCCGAGGCTTTCAGTTTTTGCGCGCACGCATAACGCGAACATCCCGAATCTTCCGCAAATGTATTCCCTCTCCGCGCCCCTAGCCAACGGGGACGGTTTTCCTCGGGTTCCGAGTGAGACGGATAGACGTATGGGTAGAGCGAGACGGAGATGTTTATTTATTTCTGTGCGTGTGCGCGCGTAGAACTTTGTTCGCCGATTCTATCCGCACGCTCGGATATATTGATTGAGCTCCTCCTGGCCGTGCGTGCCCCGGCTTATAAACGTATACGATTTTCCTCGCCGCTACCGTTACCGACCCGCACGCGCGCGTCTTTCGGGATTTCTCTCCCTTCGAAAGCTCCGCTCCACGCACCCCCTCAACACGACAATGTTTTTATTTCTTTATTTCTTTCCTTTCCTCCGCACGCGCTAGCCCGAACGATGTTCGCCCGCAAACCCTGCGCAGCAGCTGCACAAGAACGGAAAGAGGCGAATCCTTTGGCCGCCGCCGACGACGTGTCTTTTTTTGCGTGCGCGCTACGCCCGGCCATGTATTGAAACGTGTCGCGAACGAGAAGCACAGGACCGATGGGAAGGAGATAATAGTTTTTAATTTTCGATCGATAAAACTACGTTTTCGCGGCACATTTATCATGTGGCATCGATTCGTTTCGATTTTTTCTGCTTGTTCCCAGCACTAATTATCGTACGCGATTGTACAGTGCGTACAGTGCTGCGATAATATACGGACGTTTTGCGTGCGTCAAACAGCTTATAATGGGGTACAATTATAAAAATTGAAAAATATGCAGAAAGAAAGAAAATAAAACCATTATGTTATGATATTTATCGTGATCGGAAGAGATTAATGATCGATTTTGCTTTTTATACATTACAGTTAATCAACGTTTCTTTTGCAACTAGTAAAACCGAAATTAAAAACGGTCTGGTTGCAATCGATCAAAAAACGCGTTTTCTTCTGACACGAAGGACGAGCGTTAATTTTATTTACACACGGGCCCTAATTAGTGCGGTTGCGACACTGAGAACGTGGTTTGATTATTTACGGAAAACCCTCTTCGTACCAGTGAAAACTTACCGGTAGCACCTGCTGTACAGTGCTACCGGCACGAGTCTCAACAGACGACGCAATTTTACGTTTGCTAAAAAATCAAAAACATTATATATTTTCGCGTTCGATGCGCGTTACATCAAAACTCGACTTGATCAAAACAATAGCGATCACTATTTATAGGACGACTAACAGGCTAACGCCCTATATAACATATACATAATAAAAACCATAACTATTAATTGCTATACAAGGTGTTATAATATAATAACAAGTTAAAATTATAATAGCTCGTAACGCGTGTAGACCGTACAAATTTGAGCGGTATGATATCGATAACGAGCGTAACGAATATCCACTGTAAAATCAACAACTCTATACATCTATTCTTGTCTACTATAATTCAACGATCCTTTGAAGCATTTCTTCGAGGTTGGCATTACGTCCAGTTCACGTTAATGGCCAGTTTCAATTTTACGTTTAATAGTTTTACGCGAGTTCAATTAGAAAAGTGTAGCTTCGTAATGGTTCGAAAATGTACCAAAAACAACAGGAACAAAATATAAATTAAATCCATTAAAGTCGACAGTTTACGCCAAAAAAGTATCGATAACACATTATTATTATATAAATAATAAAAAATGTATTAAAGAGAGACTCATTTATTTTTTTTTTTTTTTTTTGTTTTGGGGATGCGTGACCCAAAAAATTTTGAGAAACGCTGCCATAGGGTATACTAAACATTTATATGATTATAATAATAATAACAATAATAAATGTAGTTCGATATTCGTATGTGATAGTCCAAGTGCAGTAAACGAATCTTACCGGAACTTTATTTTTATTATTTTTTGTCAATATTTACATTATTTAACAATAGATACCTACCTTTAATGATATTTTAACAGGCGTCGGTAATGTGAATAATGTTTTCAGTCGGAATGTAACTAGTGTTGTTAATTAATGATTATTATCATGATAGATTCGAAAAAAAAATAGGAATGAATTGGTTTTCATACGTAAGCCTGAGCATTAACCCATGCTTTTCGAGAACAGTCGAATTGAAAACTACGCTTAGTGAATCAAAAAATAATCGCAGTAAATATTATAACTACTAATTGGAGCTTATGGAACCGCATGACGTTGCACGGTCAACATTAAACACATTGAATTTAATAGTTGTTTAAACTAGAAGGAAACGTCATTGATACGGTTCATTGATGTTCGATAATGTACTGCAATAATGTCGCGCCAATACTTCGAAACAGAAAATTTATTTTTATACGAAATACTATGTGTATAAGCTCCATCGAAGGAAAATAATTTTTACATTTCGTTTTCCGTTGATTCATACAACGGTGATGTTATGTTACGTCCGACGAAACGCACTTTGCGAAATGCTTACAGAAATATCGCAGTGCAGCAAACGTAAACGTACAGTACCGATGGAGCACCGAGCGTCGAGTCGCGACGATATTCAACACATTAAACCCGCCATTGCTTTTATTTTATTTTATTTACATTTGACGTACAAAATAAATATATATATATATATATATATATCTGCGCCCAAACTGGTTTCGTCCGGAGACGCGTTGAAGATGTTCACGCATTACGTCACGGATACGATTACGATTCCTATAATATTTAGTTTCGTCCGTATACAGGTGTAATCGCGTGCCAAACGTTCGTCGGACACCGCAGTACACCTTATACGGCGCATAACATAATATATTATTGGACTTTTTTACGCTGTTCAAGAACTACCTGTTTTATATGCGTTTACACCAGCAGTGGGCAGCGGTCGTATAACTGCGGCGCACAGTCTGCGGTTCACGTGTCAAAATAAGTCTGTGGTACTAATCGTAAAAAGCTACCAAACGACCACCTTGAATTTGAATATAAAACGTGATAAATTGTTTTTGTTTCTCTTTTTTTTTTCTTTTTTTTTTTAACACGGTCTACAAAAAGCGGGCGACATGCGTACGGGTTACGCGTACTGTGAACCCGTCGGATGTCCGAACACGTTTTATTTGTTCACCTGTTGTTCCGAACATCGATCTACAGCTGACGGCTTTTAATGGAAAACACGCGGAGTACTGTACTGCACTCGGAAGCTTTCGGTAAGTTGCAATGCACAAAACGTGGCAGACACAAACCGCATTATACGTACGTATATTATAATATCATAAAATGTAACGCACGTATCCGGTACACGTACGGCTCGAAACAAAAAAATATCATCGGAGCGTTTAAATATTACGCACAGTTGTTGCGATCGTTAATGGTGGTGTTTACCGTGTTACCGTAACCGAGTAAAAGCCGAAAATCGTGATCGCCGTCGGACGAGCGATCCATTCCTAACGACTTGGCGCGAGAAAACCGCATAAAGACAACTTGGCAACGGATTATTTGCGAGGCGATTGCCTCTGAGATTTTCGTAGGCGGGTGGATCGTTAAATGTATAAATTACTGCCACGTAAGCTAAATTCGAATTATTTTCGAATACAAAACAATTCGTATAACGTCCAACCACCTCGATTGTGGAATGTACATGTCTTCTACATTGTAATGCAGTGCAATAGTCTACACCAGCGGTGCCCAACCTTTTTCGATCCACGATCCTCTAACGAATTTATTTTGACGAGGCCAACCAGCATTATGTAAATGTATAACACATTTACTCGACGTACACGAACATTTTATTCGTATGAATTAAACCGTTGATTTTAGGCAACTTCAATAGTCCTTAAATTTAATTAATCCGAAACATAAAAAAAATATTTTTACGAAACCTAAAAGTCCATAAAATAATGTACATAATACAAAACTTTTTTTTATTGACTGTTAAATTATTGGCGACCACCGAATAAAATGTGAAGAACCCCGGGTCGCGCACCACTGGTCTACACTCCATGTCGTTCTAAAACTGTTTTTAAAACCATAGTTAAGGCAGGTGATTTTGGTCGATAGGTGGGCGGCGTGAACGTAATTTACCTTTCGGTAATTGATACACGCCCGATAATTCATTGATTCACGTGGCTATTGTTTTCGATAATAACATAAAGTGCACCACCGTTAGGCGATGGTCATAGGCGCAACTAAGGGGGTTAAAGCCCTCCAGTTTTTCTAAAAAAATTATTTTAATTTTGATGGTGGGGAATATTGTTGGTAAGCAATCAACAATTTTAAGTTACCGATGGTAACAAATATGTTACTTATCCGTGTCGCATATTGTGTAAAATGAAATATACACTCGTTTAGAGGCGTTGGGTACATCATTACCGTATTAGAATTCTTATATAAATTATCAACGGACGGTCGTGTCGGAGTTCAGGCTCGTCGTGTTGTCGCCTAAAGAAAACGAATGTTAATAATATTATAATCTCGTGCATGACTCGTGTCTCGTAATCCAACCCAAGTCATTTGTCGTTGTTCGTTACTGTGACTCGTGAATAATAAACATAGAATCAGGCCCGGCTCAGATGTTTATTCACACCTAGCCAAACTTAAGTTCATTACATGTAAATATTAAATCGAATATTTATTTTACATTAGCAATAATAAAATAGACTTCGTTCGGAGGTCATTATGTTTATTGACGTTAAGTTAACAGTTGATTAGATCAATACGTTTCCAGACACAAGTAAACCACTACTGGTTTAAGTAAATAAAAACAATTTATAAAGTCTTATTTTTACATTCGATTCGAGTTGGTACTGGGAGTCGTTTTTTAAAAATGATCAATAGTATAAAAATGTTTAATGCTTATGCCGCCTACCCATTGAGTTGGGTCTACGTAGAATCGTATTGATATATAATATGTTACTAACAACTTACACGTTTTTTTAGAGGTTTTGCGGTTTTCAGTCAGTTTTAAATGGAAATCATGACGGTTTAAAGGCAGATATGTTCGTTACTATAAACCGTACATCAAGTTTAAAAAAAAACGGCATCAAATCAGAAACTAGTTGCGAAGAAGGATTCGTTTCCAAATATGGACAAACTGTGTCCCAAGTAGCTGACCATACCGATGAGTTCTGCAAAGTGCGAGCCATCCATCTCTTGTACGAGACGCGTTTAAAATCGGTCGAGAACGTCAACGACGCAAGATCGGTATCAAACGGGTCCGTTATTAATATCGAGAGGGATATGTCCAACACTATGAACGATAATGACGCGTTGGAAACTTGAAATATTTAAATAAAAAAGACCGACGAACACAGAAAATAGATACAGATGAATAAATATAATATTTTACAACGTTTATCCGTATCCATCTTTCGAGTATAAAATCATTATACAGAGTTATTCAAAATGATTCATCCAATTTAAGATAGCTGTAAAATGGTTATATAAAAATTTTATCTCATCAAATCATGTAGAAATTAATAGAATCCCAAATTTTAGAATGTCTTTAATTCATTATTTTTTAAATTATCGCTTAAGGCGGTATGTTGGTTTCCGTAAATATGTCGACCGGACAACAGAGAGCTGTTGCGATTTTCGAAGTGTGAATCGATAATAACTGTGCAACGCGATTTTCGTCGTCATTACGGGATCGATGCACCAGACTACAGAGGACTGCTCCGAGCATACGTCGATAGTATAAGCAGCTTGTAGAAATAGGGTGCTTGTGCAAAGGAAAAAGCACAGTTCGACCTCGTTAGATTAGGCATGAAAGAATTTGGAATGAATTCGACTACCGACTAGATGTTATTCGTGTGACCAAAGGAACTCACATAGGACATTTGTAAGTATAATTAATTAAACTTGACATATTTTCCTTTGATTTAATGTATAAAATATAAGTATATGTTAACGTTTTAAATAGGATAAATCATTTTGAATCACCATGTATAATAATATTACGTTTCTAATCGAAGCTAACGAATTCGTTCGGGGCTATAGTCCCCCTCCCTCTGAATCTTTAACTTAGTCGCGCCTGTGGCGTTGGTGCCATCAAATGCGTCCGGGTGAATTGCAGAAACATGCAAGTGCGCTCGGAACAACCATACCGATTGTTGTTAATATTGCAATAGCCGTCGTAATTATTGCGTTGCCAGATCGCGTACTACGACCGCGGTAATAATTGTGTGCGCTCGTAAACGATACAAGTTGTACGTCTGCGTTGGATACCGACGGCGGTGTTCAAGTTAGCGCGTGCTGTTACCCGTTACCGTAAGCATGAACGTTGCGAGTCAACCCGAGTAATACCCAATAATGTTAATAATTATAATGATTACAATTATAACAATAATGATTCACGGGTGGATTATCATTACATATCGAGTCGATAAATCACTGGGCCGCGCGTTTGTGCACACGTGTGAGGCATAACATCTCAAGTCCGTCGAGGACTACAGTATACATTGCGCGCGCCGACGGATAACCTTCCGCGGACCGTCGTTTTCGCACCGATCGATCGTCCGCCCGTGATTGACGACCGTCTCATCGCGCCGCACGACGTTACCATACCGACAGTGACTCTTATAAAAATTGCTCATCATAACGTTTATATATTTATCTAACACGTGATGTTGCGTTCTCTATCCGTAGATTGGCTCGCAGACGTCTTCCATTATTCTCTATTATCCGTTTTCCTTTTCATTTCTACATAAGAGCCGCCATCCTTGATCCTTTATTATATATTTAATGAATTCTAATCACCCTTTTCGGCCTCTCAGGTTCTGTTGGAGAGTCATTTGATGGACCTGGATTGATGGTCGCCAACCTGTGGCCCCGAGGTTTGAGAGCCGGAGCACACAGGATTTTTATCAATACATGATAGGATAATAGAAATGATCAACAAAATTGTAATTGTTATTAATAAAATACAAGTTGTTTTTTTTTTTCAATATGAAAAAATATTATTAATTTTGATTAAGCCGAAAAAGCTGTTGCCATAAAACTCGGACAGAACAATAAAAATAATACTAATAATATCGAAATGAGTGGTAATACAAATATGTACAGTATCGTAACCTCATTTGAGGTGCCTCCGATGCCTGTGGCAACCGGAGGACAATTATCAAAAATAATACCAACCACGTTGGTTTGATTGTAAATATATACAAGATAAGTATATGGAGTTATTTACATTATACCGGCCAGGGTAAATTTATCATTATTTTAATTTAACTTGACTCTTACCTGACATTGACACGAGTCTCTGGACATCATCCATACGGACACCGGGAACGGTTGTTCGTCACTCGATCGTGGTGTTGATAAAACAGCAGACTGAATAAAAGTGTACAATTTGAGTATTGTTAAGCTTTTAACTCTGGTCGATATCACATAAAATAACAATTAAACACATCGATATCTTCATGAGGTTTCTAAGCGAGTCAAAGATACGTATATGATGCACCGTGGCAACTACATGTTCACCCACCGCAAATAAGATTATTTTTATGTTCATAAAATATCCAGATCAACACGCGCGCCCTCACGTAGGTCTTACGGCGATCTCTCCGCGCGGGCCTAATTCTGGTACGTTACATCCTTCATGGTTCTTTCCTTCTACAATCCGTTTTAACAAAACTTCGTGTCACATGATACGGCCTAACCATTCATTTCGTCTTCTAACTATATTTCTTACTGTGCTCCTTTCCGATACTTCTACGTTGGTTACTCAGTCCCTTCAACTCATTTCTTAATTCATAACATTAAATATTCTTTGTATAAAACCCTGATTGTGCATGTGATAACCGTTTTTGTAAAATTATAATTTCGATTAACGACAAACCGTTCGCACTCCGATCGACCGCACTTCCAACCTGTTCGAAAACGGTGCCGCAACGGCTTAAATAATCATGAGGCGATGTCACGGAACATGCAAAACAACAAACCATCTTTTGCCGTTTAATTATGTGAGTGTGTTATTTTACATATTTTCGAGTGAATTTCTCACCGAATTTTAACGCCCACTACTATCATCGTGAAGCCCGGACCACGAAATTCAATATCTATCGGTTTCGTGAGTCGACTGTCAGCCACCGTTATTGTATTTTATTACCCGCATTATGTTATTATTTATACATACTCAGGGATCGGCAAGTAATTTGCATTGGAGTCCTAAAGATTTAAAATAATAAATCAATGAGGTCCGCTGAAAGAAATCTTTTTCAAATCTTTATATTTTAAAAATAGCAGTATATAAATAAAAATTATTAATTTGTTATTACAATTAATTTGTACTAAAAATTTCAATATTAGATGTATGAAAATAAAAGTTTACATGGTCCAGAGTATTGCCAACCCCTGCTCCATATTATCCCTCCGTGGATCGTGATCTCCCATACACGTAGTACGTATTCAATTTACATTATTGATATTATTATTATAATTATTACGAATAGCTCAAAACATATTTCTTTGCAATTGATGATTATAGTTATATAATAAAAACAAAAACAAGTACATTTTAGTAAAACACAACTAGAATATATTAAACTCTTTCACATTTTGTCCCTATATTTGATCTATATTTGACTCGGTATTCGTTTGTTTCTGCCTCGTATAGAATAATAGTTATGTATACGAGTAGTACTACTCATAACACAATAACACATAACTGCTAACCTATTCGTTATAATCAGCGCTCTTGACTTATAGCATATGATTATTTTTATGTTTTGACATAAAATGTTGCAGAGTGTGATGGAAGTGTATGTCATGCTATAATACATTCAATTATGAAATTTAAAAATGGAAAAAAAAAATGTTTATTTCTTGTTTTTCTGATAACTAGCTTTTTTGCATATCTGCTTGATTATTAACGATAACGTAGGTCACTACGATTTTTTTCGACTGTTTATAAATATCGTTTACATTTTATTTTTCAGAAAATCCCTTAAAAAATCCATAAACAATAAAACAAAATTTCTCGAAAATCAAAGTTGGACTTTTTTTATAATATATAGATTTTTATTTTTTTTTTATTTTTTAATTATGAAATTATAATATAGACTACATTTATTTGTTTTATTATTTGTTGCAATGTTTTCTTATATATTCAGCAAAGTTAAAAATATGTCTATTACTTTACCGTATTCATGTAAATAGATAATTTAGACATTTTTGTTAACTTTTTCCTATTTTAAGTAATTTTTTTTTTTTTATTTTATTAAATTATTTTTGTTTAAATTTTTATTTGAATGCTTAAAATTATGTTTTTAGTGCTTTTTAAAGCACTTATTTTAATGACTTTAAATGCTTGAAGTCCCGAGCCCTGGTCATAATTATCAGCTACACATTATTAATATTTCATTAATGTAACATGATTGTTCTTTTTTTCCTTTCGTTTGCACTTTTAGTATTTGTCAACCGTTGTTGAATTCTATTTATTCTTGTGTGTTGCACTCTACTTGAGCCTTGAAGGGTTTACACGATAAATAAATAACAATTTCGTGCGGTCCTTGAAAAATAAATAAATAATCATAAAACCACGCATGTTTCAGATACGATCGATTGTAAAGTACGGGTTATTTAAATTAAACATGTATGCGACATGTTGTATCGTATTGATGTATCGGTTTTACTTCAGTTCTACGCAGATGTACATGTTTATCTAAAATTAAAAACGCACATTTGCATAAACACACGGGGATCATACGTGCGCGTTGAACTCCCATAGCTATTCGATGAGGTCATATGTACCCTTTACCGGTCGTTTCGATCAAAGGTCAAATGTTTTCACATTCGCTGGTTTGGAAACACTCGCCGTTCGATTGCGCCAATGCATCACTGTAATGTAATAAAACAATCACATTCCTTACGAGATCCCGGTGCGAAATACGCGAAATTGCACTTTTGCAATTAAAATATATTGAAAACGTCATGTGAATATGTCGTGGAAACAGAATAAAGAACAATTGCGTTCTGCAAGAGTACTGATCGCCGCGAAAACCGTATTGCGCGGCCGTAGAGCGATGTTCCGGTAATCGAACCCCGTTTACCATTACCACTTGCGCGCGCGGTCATTCGATGATCCGTGTCGCTGCTCCCAGGATATGGTGCAGGAAAAGCGTTTCCATAAAAAAAAAAAAAAAAAATAACCACTCGTTCGCGCCACCCGAAAAATCACACGAGCGCCGAATAATCGTCGGGTGGTTGCACCGTCGGATGCGTTGCACAATCGCCCACGCCGGCTTATTAAAAATGTTTACAAAATATCCACGAACACGTACATTGCAACAAATATAATAACGCGATGTGTTGTAACAACAGTGCAGTATCGGATTACGGCCGTCGCGTAACCGTCGGCGTCGGGTACCCGTGGGAGAATTGGTCTTTCGAGTTGATGCGACGTAGGAGTTCCATATTTTAATGGTCGAAAAAAAAAAATATAGTTTTTTTCGCTCCAACGTCGAATCATTACAAAAGCGTTGGTCTTCGTCGCGGTGTGTCCGTACAGCGTTATCGCGGTAACACTTAACGATGATATGCGACCGTTTATGCGTGACTACACAACGTGTACAGGGTGGAAAAAAATAAATAAATGTCCTAGCGCGCGTCGTCCGTAGCACAGTGGACTGTTCGAAGACGCATTACATTGTAAGGACGAGTAGTTTATTTTATTGGTTTTATATTGTGATTATTTTTTTGTTTCCCCTCCCCCGTTCGAGGAAACGTCCGAGCGAAGAATGTGACGATAAATTTCACCGCGCCACGCCGGGGCGGAGGTGCAGTTTCCCACACACGTGTGTCCGATACACGTACGAATACACGGATTACGATTTGTTGATCATCCTCGTTTTGCGGCCGTTCCGGTCCGGTAACGCGCGTACATTATGGTAAACATTACGACCGCATACCCCGAAAAAGGACGCGACAGCCGCCGTATCCTTTCGCCCGGCGCGCGCATTGTGTTCTCTCGCCATCCCCTCCGACCCGTGCGGTCGTCCACGTGTGTAGCGAATCATCGGTCCGCCGCGAGCTGCTCGTCCTCGATCGACAAGGGTGGGTCCTTGACGGCGAGGACCAAATCGACACGCGGACCCGGTATGCGTGCGCGTACGGAGAAAAAGCGTACACGGACGTGATGTAGGTTTGACGACTTCATGGGGTCGTAAATCGTTCCGGACTCGTCCTCGCGTTGTATCGAAGCCGCCGCCGCACACAAACCCGCGCACGCACTCTACGTAACCGGGATACGCGTGGTCGAGCATTGTGCGCGAACGACAAGATATGTGTGCGTGTGAGAAAAGGTACCGTTGGCCGGCGCGATTTTCGGCTCCCGGTGTTTGGTGTGAAGGGTTAAACTGTCACGAGAATGCGCGCAGGGGAAAAGGAAGAGAAGAAAAAACCGACCCACGAATACACAATAACAAATCCTTTTGTGCGCCCCCGGTGAGACGACACTTTTTGTGAAAACCACTCTATTGACGGACGAACGCGCTCACACGTATTGTAATCGATTGCACGGTTAAGAAAACCCACAATACGCGTACGTAATATGGTTTATGTACACACACAGCGTTTCGGACGACTTTTTTGCCCCTTTGGTTTATTTACACCGCCGTTTACGTACACACGACGCGACCTCAATGTCTCGTGTTTTTGTCCCTTTTTTTTTCCCTCCCGTACACCTAATACGCGTCACGTATTATACTATCTTTTCGTCTCCTAAACACACTCGCGCACACATCTACTCCTTCGTCGCGTGTTATTAATCCGAGACGATGAATTAGCGATAACCGTGACTAGAACGGATACGCGTTTTTTCGGAGAGCGAAAGAGAAAAGGATAAAACGAGGACGCGCACACAAACCATAACGCGATGTGTACACTCGTATTGTTTACACTCGCGTGCACGACGTTTTTCTGTCCCTTTGAATACGTTTTCAATGTTTATCGCACATGATATACATGTATATGCATGTATATCCGCGTTACCGATGTACTCTGTGTACACGTTTATACACAAACGGTATATTATGCGATCCGTACACCATATAACCAGCACGCCGTGTTTATGCACGTATTACATGCATATATAATTATAAAGGTACTCGCGGTACAGTGTTTGCATAAAATTCAATTACGTTGGAATACAGAAGTGTTTAACGAACTCGACGGTACTCGGGAAACATTTTGTCCGACAGGTATTTCGATCTAAAGGAGTACAATTTTTTTTTCCATATCAAAGTACAATTCAGCGTTACAAAATGCATGCAGATAAAAGTATGTAATTATAACCGGAAATAATAATTACAATATCGAACAGCGAAAAATGCCGTTGGAAAATTATGACTCATGCCCGTGTCGTACGTAACCCGTTACAATTTTTTTACCTAAGATCATAACAATCGTGTTGTCTATAGATTATACAACGGTTCAAGAATAATAACACAAAATTAAATTGTTAAATATAAACGTTTTTTTTTTGTTTTTTTTTTCGTAAAACATTTCAAAATGCGTTATGTAGAGCGAATTACATTTTTCGCGGGACCATTAATCTGTACACAAACGGTTAAAGTATAAATATATGTAACGGTCGATAGTTGATCAGAGATAATTTTACAGGAATTACCATAACATTTTAATATACCCGCCGTGATCGTTGGTGACCGTGTGTGTTGTTTCAATCATTTAAAACTCGGTAAACGAGTTGTAGAGCTGCAGCGGTCGGACGGGCAAAACTTTTTGGCAGAGTTTAATTATATTTAATGTATCAAATAAATCAAGAATATCCACTCACGTTTCTACTCCTATTGGATTTTAAGACGTATTGCCAACATTTACGACATTATTTCAATGGTTATTGTACCGCCGTAACGAAACGTAAGACTAAAACTAGACTAAAAATATATTAAGTACATTGTGCCATCCGTATCGAATGGTTCATCCGATGAATTAAAAATTTCTTTTCAACTTTCAAATTGAACCGAACACGTATCCTTGTACCGAGCTACATTCTCATTATTGGTTTCGTACAACAATATATATATTATATGTTGCATCCACTTAGTGTAATCGTAGTTTTCACGAAATGGCTAGCCATTTCATGAACTTAGATCATATTATGTATGTCGTTTTTAGATTCTAGCAATGGACATTTATCTTGTCCATTTCTTGAAATGGAAACCCGTATTTTACATTTTACGTATTTTTTTAAAAAATATTTACATTGAATATATGATTAATTTTACTACAACTCCAATGAAATTACACAGTTTATATTTCAAACGTATACCAATTTAGTACTTGATATCCGTTCGGCCGTATCAGCTGTCTGCTATAATGACAAATAACTGTAATAACTGTTGCGTATATCTGAAAGCAAATGGGCTATTGAAGTGGCAAGTAAATAACTTGATATATTTCTTACATTTGGATCCCCAAAAATACTTCCAAGTGATAATGGATGTGAATTTGTAAATTCTGTCAATCAATTGTGTTTTGGTAACTGTACCCAAAGTAGACTGAGGATCATCAGATTCTGCCAATGTAATTACTGTAACTGTCAATCAAAATGAACATAATAAGCTTTACCTACTTGGCACTGTTGTATGATCTACAAGTGTAAAGCTTACAGCATCCAATTTTTTAGAACTAAATAGGTTAATTATGAAAGTGTGTCATTTATTTTTTTAAAAAAATATAGAAATGTAATTATACAATATTATATTTTGATTGTATTTCGATATCACAAAAATGTATCCGTTCAATGTAAAAATTTAAAAAAAAAAAAAAAAAATACGTAAAATGTAAAACATGGGTTTTCATTTCACGAAATGGACAAAAAAAATGTCCATTACATGAACCTAAAAACGACGTACACGATATAATATAAATTCATGAAATAGAAATATACATTTCGTAAAAACTAAGAATACACTAAGTGGATGCGACGTATTCATCTAGTTGCATGCGTCTCGGCCGTCCCTAGAGTATAGTATTGAGCGTTTTGAAAGTATTTCTCAGACGCAAAATACTATGTATATGCATTGAAAGACTTCTTGTCGCACAACAATTTTACACTACGAGTTAAATATTTCTCGTGCACTCCATGCACACAGCGTCCCACTTGACGAATGTTGTGATCACGACATTGTAGTGCAGTTCGTAGGTATGGATTTAAATAGATCGTCTATCATGGTGCCGGTAAACAGTTATTTGTAGAACGTCTAAAACTCGTTGAACAAAAATAATAATCAACCGATAGTGCAGCCGTATAAACGCCTCAGCATAAGATATCGGTTTATATGGAGAGGTTAAAATCTAATTCGCACAAATTTATTAACTGGCCAATGTTAATTCCGGTTACGCTTGCCCACCCCCTCCTATAAACTTGCATTTCCACTAGTTGTGAAACCAATAATTTTATTTTCGTTAACGATACACCTTGCACATCAGCTTGCAACGTATACTGTAGTTGTTTGGAAAATTTCCAATTTAATGAAAAAAATAACGAAAAGTAATTTTTCCCAGTCGGTTGTACTGCACCGAAACAAAAATATCGAACGAAAACGAAAACGCACGTCCGCGGAGATATTTTCCGTTGGACGTCGATGTCGCGGTGGGCAGTATCATCGAACGTTTGTACTTTGGCACGACCGACCGATTCGTATCCACGAAACAATAATATTTTTACCTTTCCCGTCCGTCATGCGATTGCGTGGGCGGTATGTATTCTATTCACCTGTTGTGTATTACGTACACATCGCGGTAAATCGTTTGCCGAGCAAAAGGTCCCGAGCGTGTTAAACCGATACAGTGCAAAGGGACGACGAGCGGACAATGCGCGTGTATATCTGTCCCGGGTGCCTATCATCGATTTGTACACGGTCAAAATTTCTAACGGTTTTTACCGTTCGGACAAGGGAGTTTTTTTCCGACCCGTCGCACTTGTCGATCGTCGCAGCTATTTTTTCCTCGTCGCAACGCGATGGCGACTGAGCGCGTAAGAAACGTACCAAAAGAAAAAAAAAATTCAAATAAAAATATAAAGTGACGCTCTTAACGAATATTTTATTAGGGTTCGGCCCGTACACGCGTGTTGGAACACATAACACGCGTGCGGAAAAAAAAAACTCAAGATCCGTTATGCCATGGGTATTCAAACGGATCAATTCGACAACGGTGTCGCGGTTCTCTTTTTTTCCATAACCGACGACTTTTCCAAACCGTCACGCTTTGCTCTGCGAAACACGACAAGAACACTGAACACGTGCGTTCGCGTTTTCTCCGATAATGAGGGGTCTATCTATCACTTATCGAATCGAGTACAACTATTTACGAGGTATGAAAACCAATAATAAAAAGGAAATGAAAAATTCTTAGTTTTTAATATTAAAAGAATAAGCTTATCGCATAACTACTTATATGAATATAATATCAAACTATAACCAAACAGGATTTTTGTCTCTCGAAATCACCCGTTGAAATTAATTGGTACTTTTTATAAATTTGTATAGGTACAATACAAGTTAGAATAAAAATACCTCATGTAGCTCATAGTACTAATTCAGACTTAACTATCTCAGTGGGTACGGTGATCGAATCGACGGTGTTACTATAGTGCAGGTAAGTATGATCGCGTTAATCACGATTCCATCTTACAAACGATAGATCCCGTCAGTCAGCGTGCGTGTACGTAACAAGTGTTTATCGTGTCGTGTTCATTAGGGACGCGGTGTCGTTGCGAAACACCGAAATCTCGTTCCGGTCCCGCTCCATAGGCGCAACTTGGGGGGCGCAATATAATTTTTAGCACTCCTGTTTTTTATCAGTTCTATATAATCTTTAGTAAATACAGTTAAATATCATTTTATTTTATTTTCAGCAATTTTACCACCCCCAATATAAGGGCTCTGGTCGCGCCCATGTCCCGCTCTTATCACACTGGATGTTATGGCGCACATCGCGTGACCGAACGATCAAGCGTTCGCAGGAACGTGCCCGTCCCCAGACGCTGTGCACGAAGGGCTCAAGGTGTGCGGACGTGAGGGGACACCAACCTTTGACGGTGCGTGGGCACCGACCGACCGGTTGTTGGTGTCGATAGCGAGAAACGTTTCGGAGAAAAATTCGTTTTACTTTAAGACCGTCGCACGCGACACGGGCGCAAAGGTTCGCGGTGCCATGTTCGACAAACGGTAACGCCGACTGTTGTCGGGCGTTATTATTTAGTCGTGAAAAGAATAGAATAAAATAATAAATAATAGAACCGATCGATGGTCGCACGCGAACCGGCACGTAGTACGGTCGCAGAATCTCTACCTCACCCTTAGATACCCTTCTGGTCCTCCAGAACGCATGGACTGGACATTCAACACGTGGAGATCCCGTCGCACGTGGTAATCTCGGAGGGCGTTTTTAACGCGAAAGAAGCAGAGCTGTTCACCGTTACAGGCGGAATCGGAAACGATTAATTCACCGCGCGAACATTTGAACGATCACAGTGCCCTGCCCTCTGACAGCAGCACCTTATCGTCCTTACTGTAGAAGAATACAGCGCGACCTGTGCTTAACTTGACAAAATTAAAAAAAGAAGACTCTGTTTAGTTAGAATAAGAGCGTCCCCTAAACTGATTACAACGTAATAATAATAGGGGAACGCTAACATTTCTAAAAATTAGTTGTCCCTCCTCAGTTCAAGCAATCGTACGCATCTGTAAGCTCGGTTGGTGATGGTTGACGCGAAACGATTCGATTCCGATCAGTGGCGTAGCGAATCATGTTTTTCAGAAGCAATTGCTTCTGGTTTTTTGGGGGGTGGGGGTGGTGGTACCTGACCCGTGGATAAGTGGTTAATGTACATGTATGCAAAAAAGTTATGAATTTATGTTGTATATTTTGTTATCCAAGTAATAGACGTATGACGTGTAGTTAAGGAGGCTGAAAGCGCTCTGTTTCTAAGGACTAAGGAGTAAACGATAGGCAATTAGTTAATCAGTTGAAGTCGCTTAGTGCTGTTGTGTAAGTAGTATATAAACATTTGTGTGAGTGTCCACCGCGCCACCAACACTACCCGCATATTTAACAACGATTCATTATAATTTCCGGAAAACAACTTGCGGTTGGCTAGCAATTCGTTGATAATGGTATAAAAATACAATATTTTGACGACTAATTTCTCTCGTAGACCGTACTACTATTATATGGCTTGGTGGGACAGCGCGCCCGGATCAACACAAATACACAATGATAGCGATAACAAAACGAAATTAAGATTTATATTTTTAGAAAAATATTATTTTGAATGTATTAAATTATTGAAATAGTCGACACTTTCACATCGACACTCGACGTCTCGATAGACGGCTTTTGATATTTGTTTGACTTTTTTTTTTTTTTTGAGAGGGGATACAACTTTATTTTGGGTGCTACCCCACCCCCCTATTTGAGCATATAATTATACGAGTATCGTATACATCAGTTGGAGAAGGGTGGGTGGGGTAGGTCATAAATAATTTGTTCGCTTCCATATGGTTTAATGTTCGCTACGCCACTGATTCCGATTAGCGAACGGATTTCCGTTTCACTTATGTATAACGCGAATTCTGCGCGCAGCTTTCTATACGACGACGCGTGTTTAACCGAACCAGGGTCGGCGAGAACTTTTGAGGGCCCCGGGGGTCAGGTTAGGTTCCGGGCACTCTTTAATTACACTTGTTTGGCCATGGTGTAATTACTACTTATACATACTTAAGTACAACAATAATATTCAAATTTGCACCTTACGCTACGGCGAATGAGATAATAAAATAATTTTGTATTAAATGCTGGGACGACGGGCCCTCTCGGAGCCCTGGGGCTCTATCCGTCCCTGCCACATCCTCTCATCGGCCCTGGACCGAACTCGTATTTCCGTCCGTCGACGGAAGCCGTTGGTAATAACGACACAGACGGCTGCGCTGCGCAGTTCAACAGCAATAATTGCTAACTATTGCAACGGTTAACAGCAGAAACCCAACGGGAGACGGTGCCTCTCGCTACTTACTTGGATTTCGTTTCCCGTATAAGCGTTCGCACGATGTCGTTCGTTTCGCGACCGTTGAGCATTTTTGGAAGAAACACAATAATATCTGCTCAACCATCACCACCACGTCCCCGAACAAAGATGTAACACATGCACGTAAACGTTGTTGTTGTCGCGCGAACCGTATCCGATGACGTAACCTGTTCCCATCGCGTACAGAATGTTACGTACGATCGAGAAAGGCGAAACGCAAAAAAAAAAAAAAAAAAACTTGTGTCCGACAAAAAAATATAGTAGAAAAAATAAATAAATAAAATACGAGTCGTAGTACTTTTGTTCGGAAACGGACCGTGACGAATAGGACGTGTACCCGGCACACGGAAGAAGATACGAACCTCCGGAGCAGTGCGCCGACGACATTACTACTTATCGCGTATTATATCTTTAGTACACGTCATGGCAGAACTGCGGAGGTTTTGAACGGCCATTGGTGGACTGGAATTTTTATTATTTTTGTGTTTATTTTTTTTCTCCGCAGTACTTGTAAAGCGACACATGCCGTCAAAACTACACGCACACATGAGTTGAAACCGTTTTTTTTTTTCTCTATTCATCATTTTATCGTCGTTATAATATTCATTTCAATCATTTCCTAGAATGTAGTTTAATTTATCGAACATGCCTATCTCGAGGCCAACAACATGTCCCGTTTTAGAATAGACACTTCATAAACGTATTGTAATATTACCGGTTGAATTACAATGTTGATATTGTGTTCGATATTTAAAGCCCGTTGTCCTCATAGAAACATTATGTTAACGATTTTCTTATACAATTATTTACCATTAACGCGCTTCATTTTTGTTTAATATCAATATCGTTGTACATAATTGAGCTGTTTTATTTTATTTACGTTTACATATTATAATATTTATTCATGATAACATGCAGTCATTTTTGTAATGATATCAAATATTGTTTTTATAAATTAGACATTGTATAATAATGCGCTTGAATCTTTACGGTTGTTTAAATAAGCAAAAAAAATCACATAATTACCTATACATTGAACTCCGTGCCGTGTAGATTTTTGTCAGAGTTTGTATTCCTGATATATCAATACATTCCGCACAGCGGTGTTATACATTTAGTGCTGATTTGCAGTGTCACGAGTTATTGTATGGATCGACAGATTATCCTCGGTAACAGTTGTTGTGCCGTGCCAAGTTCAAAGTACTTAACTTATCTGACCCGTTATGGGGTACGAAATGAGAAGTACGCGAAGAAATCCTTCGCCGACTTTCTATTAACCCCATACACTCAGTTTTATCCGTTTTCCTGAAGCAGAGCAGAATAGTAAATAAAAAAATAATAAAAAAAGGCAAAACAATGTTATCATGTTTGCTTGCAGCCTGAAAATTTAAAAAAAAAACTTTTAACGCGACTGTTTTAAACATAAAAATAAATAGCATTTAACGGTATTTGCGCTCGACGATCAATAATTATTTTATATTAATTTACAATCATTATTATTACTATCACCACGTCCGTTTATTTTTTACTAAAATGCGTTATGTCAACCGATCGCGGTGCACAATTGGTTTTCCGAAAGTTTCGTAGTTTAGGACCCCAATGGTATAAAGGATAAAGGTAAACATATTAAATCTTAAGAGGACGTCATATCCGCACGCATTGTGTTCGTCTGACAAACATACAGCACAGCGAAAACGCAATTCCAGTAATTAAAATGTAGTGATTTTATCCTTAATATTGCTCCTGGTGCTAAGCCGTACGTCGAAAACGAGCTAAAAGTCGAAATCATATATTTTAAAGCGATGGTTCGGCACGCGGTTTTTGAGCTTTGCGGGCGTCGAGGTCTTATTTTTCCGGTGCCCAAGGTCCCAAGTATTGCCATGAATCCGATAAAACATTCGCAACCGGATAAGTCGGAGAAAAACAGGATATTACGTGCGTTACTGCCGTCGGGGGTCGTTCGCAAAGCCAATCGAACGCTGACAACGACAAATCGACAAATTATTCATTATATAATATTAATAATCGAAAAACACGAACACCACGTGCACGCGTCGGATTTGAGAACGCGATGAGTGATTTCTACACGGCGCACGTTTTAAGCCGAATTCCGTACGCGTGTGGTAGCAACGTAACATAATATAGCTTCACCTGCCGCGCAGTGACCTCGACGGTGCCACAATTATTGCTGTTCACCTGCAACAGTATTACAACGTACTGATTCGACGCCGAGGAAAACATAACCAGGGCCGGAATGTCGCGGGCGCAACAGTGACCCCCGTGTGTGTACTCATTTAAGGATGTCGAAACACACAAGGACACGCGCACGGGCGCACGCGCGCAGTCGTGTAGTACGCAAATCGATAAGAAAATGTATACGCGACACTGACAGAACCACTAATGAAGAAGTTTTAAAAAGGGTATCCGAGAGGAAAGCAATGTGAAAGAGTGTACAGAAAATGCGAAATTAATTAATAGGTCATATTTTAAGACACGATGGTCTGCTATTAGTAATATGTAACTCATAGAGTTGAAGAGGAAGGTTAGTGATAGAGAAACATGGAAGTTGCTGCAAACCAATCATTGGATTGCATATTGCAAGATAGAGATACGTCCGATGGCGTTATCGTTGCGATGCACGAGGGTTTCGAATTGATTATTAAAACAATACGAGTTTATCGGAACCAACGATGAATTCAAGAATCGTTTTTAGCATATGAACATACTGGGCTTATGCGCATTTTGCGATTTCTATTATTTTCCTCTTTTGTTTACGGCCCAACATTGAAAAGCATCTCAGGGCTCTCAGCGGTCGCCGGACAACCGGACGGGCCAGACCGACACTCTACTCCGCTAATAATATTACATCCTCCGATACTATCCCGATCACTAATGTAGAAATATAAAAATACACCACACCCTTCTTGATTTCTATGCGACAAACAGTGATGTCTTTCTTTCGGTTCTCGAACGAAAAACGACATCCTGTCAAATCCGTACCTTGTACTCGAAAACTAATCTGGACGAATAACAATGTACAGCATAACAATCACTTGGAGGTTAATAAATTAAAAATCACACAAAACGACTTAAATCGAGTCTCGGACATCACGTTTTTCGTCTTAATATTTTTAAACCATCTCGTACAATGCGTGTCGTTTAAAATTCGTCGTCCGTATTTTCACTGGTTTTTCGTTAGAACACCGTTGGGAGTTACAATAATAATAACGTTATGACGTTGGCCGCTTCTGGTTAGAAAACGAGGAAAAATACGCATAGACCGTGGTTGGTTTAGTATATGATTTGTGACATGTATAAAGTCCTCGCTCGAAGACATATACACACACGCACACACACACACACACACACACACGCGCGCGCGCACGCACATATTTTATATGGCTGGATTTCTAAGCATATGAATAAAAACGGAAGGCTGAGAAAACGAGGCTCGACGGCGATAATTCATCCTCGTTAAAAAAGCCTTAACTCTAGATGAAAGAATCACGGGACAAACGATTGTATTTATTTATTTTTTTTTTTTTCGTTCAAAAGAAACAGGATTTCGAATTTTTATTGTCCCGGGACCGAGGAAAAATAACTCTATAGTATTACGTATATTAATATAACGGTGTAGGTCCTATATTATACGTGTATGTACAATGTTATTTTATGTCGATGTATACATCATACCTACTCGACAATGTGTGTTTTGAAAACATGTTAAAACAGCGTTCAAAAAGTCATTTTCAAAATGAAAATCGAATAAAATGTAACCGTGCGACGCGCAGAGAATTCGGTGTATATCATCATCACTACCCTTAGTACTGTATATTTATATACAAAGCGTATTATGCCTTTGAAGGGTTAACGGGCCAGTTATGATGGCCATTAAAACTCCAATTTCAACCAAATTGAGTCTTTAATTTTGAGACCGCTGCGGTTTTATACAACCATATTTTAAGCTTGTCTACCGAACAACATTAAAACGTTATTTTTACTGCGGTTAAGTGAACTTTTAAAACTTGGTAACGGTTTGTGTTATTAAAACTTACATTTTTACAATAGAGTTTTATAGGAGTATTTTTTAAAGCACTTGTATTTTACATTACAGTCATTTAAAATCGTGAAATGTGGTACGGCGGTTACATTAGGGTTTTTTCTTCGTTATTCAGCGATTTATAGTCTTTGATTAGTACACCTTTTACGGTAATCCGAAATTTCGTAATTAATAATTTTACCGTTGTACCGTACACAAAAATGCAAGGATGGCCAAGTTAATCATATTTTTTACTCAGTTAAGTTAATTGAGTTCATGTACAATTAAGTTAAAAAATATCGTTAACTTAACGTAACTTAAATTAATAAGTTAAGTTCATTACAAAATAAAATAATTATTTACCTTAAGCGCTGATATAATTAATATATATGTCGTAGCCACTTAGTAAAATTGACAGTTTCATAAAATAGAAACCGCTGTTTAACACTTCGTGAAATACGAAAATATTTCATAATATGGTCACTCCAATTTGACTTCGTGTAATTGTTTTCACAATCTGGTCGTTCCTTTTGTGAAAATATATTTTATATTTATCAATGTCTTATAATCATTTTTATCAGAATATATAAAATGTGTTATAAGTTATAACTTATAACTACTGATTTAAGCACAACATTTCTCTACTGAAAATTGTCTAATGCAATATCTTTAAAATAAAATTACTTGATTATCTGAAATGAGCAGACTATATTTTATTGGATTTGATACATCATATTAGATTGTTGTTAAATTTCAATAGAGTATAATCAATAAATGGATCGCATTGTATATTTGCTCGCGCATTCACGAATTTTAGGTACTTCCTGTGAAATATTTTTGTATAATATTTTGTAATAATATTTTAATCCAAAAAGTGAATTTTACATTAAAATGGACAAGTATTATTTGGACAAACCAGGAAAACAGCCATATACATCGGTGAAGTTAGAGACAATTTTAGCCGAAATTATTTATGCTAAACAAGTATCTATTTACCTGCAAAATCAATTAATTTTATCACACATTAATCGCGGGTACCGGTAATTAATTTAAATTTAAAAACACACGGCGTTTTTTACAGTTGGAGGTGGAAAGAAGAGACGGGATTATTATATTTTACGAAAATATGATATATTAACCGTGGCCGAGAAACAAAGGCCGTGACAAAGATGATATAAAGTAAGACACGTTTATATCTATAAAGTAAATAAGTAATTCAAAATGAATTTCGTACGAAAACTTCTGAATCTCAGTACTCGACCGAGAAAAAGCTGAAAACCCGTGCTGCCGCGGACCAAAAGCTTGTCAATACATTTTACGGAATGCGGGCTATAGCACGTAGAAATCCCACGCTATGGCGCGTCAAACGTGCTGTAGCACACACATAGCTAAAATTAATAATAATATATAATAATAATTAATCAATACATTTTGTATAATTTTTATTCAATCATATTTTATCGGTATATCGTGTCGTACGAACACTTGTTCGAAAGACTAAGTGATTATCATACACGTACTGGAGATGGTGATGCGGGGACACGTGCGTGCGACACTGTCCAATAAATATTCGATTCCAAGACCAGCTATTGAAACTTTTATATCTATAAACGCAATCTGTAACAGTAAGAAAGGGACAGATCGTAAATCGGTTATCAAACGGATTTTAAGTAAAGACTTTAACGAGAGGGGTCAAGTTGACTTGGTGGATTTCCACCAGTCATTACCTGACAGAAAATATAAATGGGTTTAAAACTACTAAGACCACCATACAAAAAGGAATATCTTTATTTCCACTTGAAAGTAAACGAGCGGTTGAAGTAGCATCTAATGTGATTGTAGAACTTTACAAAGTTTTGAAATAACGAAATAAAATTTTTATTTTTTTTCCGATTGTGATTGGATAACGACAAACGAAGGCTAGATATCTTTTTCAATGTTCAAAGCATTTTTTAAACCATAAATGCTTCTCCGGAACGATTTCAACCACATAATTTTTAACTGTTCTCCCCTTCTTCCTAGCAGACAATTCCTACTTTCATTCTTATGCTTCTTTGGTTATAACGCTACCGACTATAATCTCCTTCTCAACTATCTCTCCATACCTATCATTCGTCCGTTATCGATTTTCTTCAAATCTTCAGGCCAAATAAATTAAACGAATGAAAATCATCAATGATTCTTGATAACCGATATATTACGACTACGCGAATAGACGACTTCCCGGGAATAACAACTAATAACAACTAAGAATATTATGCAACTATTATTTCATACGCATGGACCCAGAAAGTCTGAGAACGTCTTAATTTCAATTAGGAAAACAATAACAACACTACTGTTCCACGTCATGTGTAATAATAAGATGCACAAACCGGTGGGGTGGGCCGAGTTGGATGATTTCGCTCGGGCCACGTTGCAGCACACCCGACGAAAACATAATGCGACGTAGTAATGTAAAAAGAAGAAATACAACTTGATATCGTACGCGCATATGTATACCCGTACATCGTGACAGGGTACACCTGTAGCCGTTGGAATATAATATATTATATTTATATGTATGGTACAACATGACCATTCGATCCGGAACTAATATAGCCGTGTGTTGATACGCGCCTGTACATACCGGTGTAGTCGTCGTACGATGTTTATCGACTGTTAAACACGACTAATCTTGAATTAATTAAATGTTAAACGACCGCGCGTGGGCCCGTACTCGCAGAAATCATTTGTTGTCGTGCAAATTACTAGCTGTGGGAGATCGTGGACAACCGGAATAATATTTTTACGCGTTTACGATTTATGTTCCGGTGGCGAGCGGGTATCTTTAGCTGCATTTGATGATCGATTCGCTTTGATTGGTATCAATCGTAATGTAAATTGATTTAGAAATGAACATAGTTCGGCCAAGTCCAAACTTTGAGTGAGTCGTTGTACAAAACTTGTGGTTTTAAGAAATGAAAATACATTTATTGGTTTCAGTTATTGAAATTCTTTAGAAAAAAAAAAAAAAAAAAATTATAAGAAAATAAAAAAAGTCATCAAGGACGAATCGCCTAAATATTGTTCCTTTTCATTTTGGATGATTCAATTTAGACAATTCATTATCCACAATAGTCATCAAGAGTGTAACCGGGCCTTGATAATACACTGACGCGAGGATACGTTCCTTCTGGTCCAACGAAAGAGCTTCAACGAACGGTCGACTACACGTAATGCTTATCGCGTGGATCCTTATATAATATCTCGCAATCCAGATCGCAAACAGGTCTAGTATAAAAATAAGTAAACTGTACATCAGCGATTTTTTTTGTTCTTCTAAAACAGACCTTGAACATGTTTTGCAGCGGAATCGCAGGCACGCAATGAACGTTTCACGTTAATAAGCTGATCGCTCGAAACATTAATTAATACGTCATGTAACATTCGATATAGAACTGGTACGGACATCTAATGTTTTCTAACGAATCTATCGTTTTCGTAGCGACCCGCAACAACAACCATTGCGTGCGCTGCAAAAAAAAAAAAAAATAAATCGTAAACGCGAGACTGTACGTACGCGTCGAAAGATCCGACCGTAACCATACGCGCACACTTGCAGACGAGAACAATCAGTTCGACCTTTTTGTCGCAGAGTACGCGCTCGCAGTTCCATCGACCTTTTCTCGGATGCGAAACCGCGAAAGTGCACCGGACCAACGACGTACCCAGCGAACACCGGAGATCAAAAACGACGGTGTGAATCAGAACATATTTTAAGTAATTTTCACTAGGCTAATATACTTGTACTGTTTATCAATCCAAATCGGATTAGTTTAAAAAAAAACAGTCGAAGGGTTTTTGTTTTTTCAAAAGGTAATTAAGGGGAACGAGACAAATGGTTATCAAATGTTCTACGGTAAGGTCGAGTAACAAAATAATGAATGTCCGTGTTAAACATTATACGTTTTGAAATTCAAATGCACGTCGCAATGAGTGATCCGTAACAGCAACAAAGTGATGACCAATAAGAATACAACAAAATGTCATGACAGGCAATAGTTTAAAAATAAAATGAAGCTTTACGCTCAGTTCGACTTGAACACTGTTGGTAAATAGATTTTCTCGTTCCTCTCCCTAAGAGGAATATAGAAGTTTATATGATGCCGAGGTCTGTTGTGAAGTACTAAAGCGATATGAGAAATAAAACCGTGTGCAATGCGTTTTGTTCACACTGCCTAAAATCATCCGTCACAGAGCGTATTTTAAGTAATTTTCGCTAGGCCGCACTTCAATGAAATCGTTTACCACCGCAGTTCGTTGACGGAGTAACGTACAGGGAAAATCAACTACTGTCACTGCGGTCGTTACGGGAATGTGTTGGTCGGCGACACGATCGCCCACCACGGGGAAGAATTCAATTATGACTGGGGGGGGGGGGTGGGGGGGGCACTAGTGCCACGTACTTTATATGTTAAAACATGCTCCGGTGTGAATAAATACGTGACTGTTGGTTTACGCAAACGAAGTGTATTTAAGTGTACGTACTGTAAGTTTCTCGGGGCCGGGTACGTCGGACGGCGAACGAGTGTTTTTAGCGTACGGCACGACCCGAAACGATAATAATACGTAATCGGCGGTGGTAGCCGTCTCCGGGGGCTTGTGTTTCGGACGTCCGTTACGCGGACCGTATTAAAACGCTCGTAATATTGACGCCGGCGGCGTTGCGCGGCCGAGGGCGCGACAGCGCGGGCGGGAAGAAAAATGGGCGTGCTAGAGGGAACACGAAAAACGCATTTGTGACGGCCGCGCGCAGGTTCACGTAGGTATCGCGACCGTACACGTGTATTAAACGCACTCCGTCGGTCGGCGTTGTTTTCGCTGTTGTTGTACAGGTAATAATAATAACGATAATAAAGACGAACAAGAAAGGGAAGAACGAAAAAAAAAAAAAAAATAAATTAATTTTTTCCTCCGACTTCCTACACACACACGCGCGCGCGGAAGCGGCGTTGTAAAACGTTAAAGAGCCTAGTGTAGTACAACGAAATTCAGTGACCAATTAAAATAAAATAAAAAAAAAAAAAATAATAATAAACGATCATAACTCGGCAAAACACTGTTAGACATTATACACGAGTACTTACGGGCGGCAGATGTTCCACGTCAAACCCCGTAGTTATGTGTGCGTGCGCTTCGTCCGCGGTTGTAATGCAGTGGACGGTGTGTCTTCGGTAGCTAGGTTTCACTGCGCACGTCACGACGGATCGTCGAAAGCCACGGGTGGGTGCAGCAGGTTTTTTTTTTCTTTCCGCCGTCCGTTTCACTCTTGACCCTCGCCACGATCTCACCCCGTAACTTTGGGACGCATGCGCGTATGTCGTAAGACACACGGACGACATTGTTACGGTCGCAGCGACCAACGTACCGTGTGCACTATTGTGCGCGACGTCTTCGTCATCGATTATAATGCGTACGTGTTATGTAAATAGATGTGTGCACATGTTCATTATTGCTGCGGTCGTCGGTAACAGTATCACGACAACGTCGACGATAAATATTAATAATAATAATAATAATAATAATGATGATGATATGGAAAACACCGCGGACGAAAAAAAAAAAAGCGGAAAAAAAACTGTTCGTTTTCGATCGGGACGACGACGTGATTTTATAATGCATCGCGCGCAGCACCTGACGGGAATAAATACGTTATTGCAGTCGACGAAACAATTGGAAACAATACATTACGGACCGCGATTCGCGCACCGGAAAGTTCGCGAGATATACCATGGTTGCTCGATGTATTTTTAACTCCGTGATCGTATTTTTTCAATCAAAAATTGAACACTCATTGTTTTTGTACGTCACTGTGTATGAACACCGCACGATGTCGGTTTCCGATTTCTATATTTCGTAAAGAACTCTGCGGTCACTGGAAACGTATTTTTTTCTTCGTCCGAGCAGCAACAAGGGCTTACCGTTAAAAACCGATTGTCCTTATTTTATACACCCCAAAAATAAACCGTTGCGTTACGTATGAATAATACATAATAATAATAATAATAATACATTCGTTTACGAAATACTATAACTAAAAACTATTATTCTGTACGAGGCAAAAATAAACGAATCTGCATCGTGGCGCTAGCGCGATCGTTGCTCGGGTGGGCAACTGAAACGACTGTGCGATACTTCTTCTCTTTCGTCTAGCTTTCAATCCTCACTAAAAGTTTTTGATGTTATAGCTTAACCCCTACGTTTTTCGCGGTCCCGGGCCGATTCTCTCCAGCCTTGAACACTCGTTCGGACGACGGTTTTCTTCCGCTACGTCCGACCGTCTTGTCAACCTTTTTCTCTCTGAATGCGCGATTCGACGGTCGAAAAAAACGTTCTGGGCGTTTCGCTGTTGTTCAACAATCTCGTCGCGTCCCTCCGGCAGACTTACAACTGCCTCGTATCGATTAAATTATTGCGTACGACGATAAGAACCGTTTCTGCTAAAAATCGAGGATAACGGACGCGTTTTTACACAATGCACAATTTTACAATCGTTGTTTCGGAACCATTCGGGAATAGTGGATAGAGCTGTGTTTCAGGTGTTTCAAGTTCCTTTTGTGGCCTATTTTGACAGTATGTGTAGGTATACATAATAAATTATATTATACGGATAATTAAATAAACAAACTTTAATTATATTATTTAATATTGTGGTATATTAGTCCCGATTAATACGTTTTCCTCGAATTTCATATATTTTTCTCAGATAGCTTCAAGAATTTATGATTTGTATTCTTGTAGTCAATTGTAGCTGATATACTATTATTACAAGAAAGTTTTGCACTAAAATTTAGTTTTACTTTTTTTATTACAAAACTTCTTTTATTTGTACCACATATTTTACAATAAATTACATTTAATTTGAGCAACATCAGTTAAAACACGTGTCCCTTACCGTTAAACCGGACACTGTATACCGTCTTGCGTGTGTTCGCCAGTGGCGCCTAACCCTTTGTTTAGCTAAGAGCAGATGCCCACTTCGATAATATATTTTAGTGTTGGACGAGTTGGTCCAGTCACCGGTGGTCGGGTCAGCAAGCCATTGGTTATTGTGGATTATAGACGAACATGGTTGGTAATCGTCTCGCTGGTACCACGCGCTGCCCGATTGTAGATTACTCCACGTATCTTATCAAATCTAATATTATCGTGTAATGCGAACATACCAAATCCTACCACGGGTCGGGTTTCATCATTTTCCGAGTGCATGGCCTACCTAAATCTTTCGGTTTCGGTGCCACCGGTGTTCGCGACAGAATTATTACGTCTGAAAAACGTGTCCTAATTGGGGTGGCCTGCGCGTTTCGCCCGGAAGCGTAAACGCAACGAGCAGCTTTTGACCTAGTGACAAATCATGTGAAACAGTAAGAAACGCGTAAAAACAATTTACAGCAAATTACCAATCGCGGAATTTCGTGAATATTAATGGTTTGATTACATTTATTATATTTCAGTTTTGTTTTGATATAATCTACTTGCCTTTTTTTTTTTAATATTTATTTTAACATAAATTTAAAATATAATCTCTGGCGTGCCTATTGATACGAATACGGCAATAAAACACTTTTTAAAGGTAATCAAGACACTGCTTACTTTATTTTCCAGTACTCGTTGTCGTGGTCAGCGATTAGAGAGTATAGCGACCTTAGAGTTATGAAGTGTAAACCCTGTGGGGCCTAGTTAACTTATCCTTTTGCGCAGTATTCGTCATCATGGTCATTGAAAGAAAAATTTAATAGTATTGAACCGCAGGTAGTTTACTTGTCGGACGATCGGGGAATCGATAACCGAAAAAATACCTGTTACGTACGTCAAACCGTTGCGTGACGTATACGACAATAGGTTTGGTGGATAACGTTATATGTAGTTATCTCATCGTCAGTATCGACTAATGCATACAGGTTCAACTGCTGGCAGATAAAAACGATAAAATGTTACAACGAGTACTCGAAAACATAAATAAATAAATAGTATCGCGTTTATAAACAGAGCTACGAAAAAGAGAAGGTCAGTGGCGTAATTTGGGGTAGGGTAACTCATGCGTTTACAACAGTTTATAGTCGACCTATTCTAAAGTCGATACATCAATAAAATATAAAGCTATTGAAGTATTGTAAATAAGAAAAATGAGACGTGTACTGTACGGTGTTGCACAAAGTGCAAATCATTATATTTTTGTACTGGTTTGACGTTCCACCACGCAGTGGCGCCGAACAAAATATTGAATGGTCTGGTAAACCTAATTTACAACTTACAACCCACCCCACTCAAGGACATACTTTAAAGGGTTGGGAGTTCAACCCCTCTCAAAAAGGTTTGATTTATTTTAGCATTTAGGTACTTAAATGTCTTAAATAGTAATAATGAAATGGGCAGTATTATGATTTATAGTTGATTGGTTTAATTCACTTATTACTCGTATACAAATCCACTACGGCACTACCCGCCACTCTAAAAAATATGATCTGGTCATAACCAGACTTGAACTCAGAATTCGACGCCACCGCAGTATATCGAAACTTTAGTAAACTGAACCGCCGAACCAGCAATTTAATAAGGACATGCCGACTACCCTACTCTAAAAAATATTGAGATCACACAACTGAAGGAGGTTCATTGTAGTTATATTTGCAATGTCGTATCATGCTGTATAATAGTAGCGTAGTATTCTTTAATAATTATTGTAATAATTCGTATTAACATTGATTAATTTATAAAACTATTAAATTTAAATTGTCATTTTCATACTATTGATCAACATTTTTATGTTTTTCGCACAATGTCGATACAACTACTGGTTAATCATAAATCAAAAATATTTTATACAAACGCAAAATGGATTAACGAATGTATTATGAGTTATAGCTAGTGCTGAGATTTTCAGGGCACCTAGCACTGTTTTGAGTTTTCCAAAGTTGTCCGTGCGATGTTTATGCATAATTGTCACAATTTTATTTCACGTAATTTTTATTAAGAGTAGAAAAGTTAATTTTGCATTTTTAATTGAAAATGTTTGATATTAAAGTGATTTTCTTTGTTATTCAGTGCACTTTAAAATTGTTTATAGTTTTTGAATTCAAAAGTCGAATTTAAATTTAAGTATTTAAATCCACTCACGTTAACGTGATTTTGATACAAAATACATAACATAATTTTTATTCGAAAATCTAACGATCTGATCAATTTTCTACCTACGCCGGTTTCGTTTCAGTGTATCAATCTGAACGACTATTGATGATATTCACATTTATTTTTTCAACATCAATATCACTGAGCCGGTATCTATATTTCTTGCACGAATCTGTCCTAAAAAATTTTCATTTCGTACTACTCTCGTGGAAATACTGTGGACGCGTATTTTCCAGAAAAGTTTAATTACGTTGCAACGCAGATTTTTTTTAAATTTCTTATTTCTCTAGATTCGTATATTATATATTGTATATTATGTTTATCAACAAACGATACACAATTAAAGCCTTTCTGCGGACCATATTTTCAATTGTATCAGACGAATTATTAAAAATGCAGTCAATACATGTCGTTTTGCCATATTTAATTCCTCGATCAAGCGTTACCGATTCAACGTTCTTAATGAGTTTTTATAATTATAATAGTACACGATTCTTTTATTTTTTTTATTTTTCACCATTTACAATTTATAGACGAACAAAATCATTATTTTGATATCCCTTTTAAAACATTTGTTCAGATTACTACTGAAAATCATTTGTAGACAATTACTTATTGGTCCATTAACCGTTGGTATGCTGGTCATATCGGCGTTCACTGAAATTAATACGCCTAACTGTAGGCCTGCAACGTTTGGCGTACGATATCATACCTGCATTTGATGTTTACCGTTACAGGGACGTGCCAGGATAAACGGTTCTGTAACGAAATTTCACTACAGCTGTATCACACGTGTATAAAGTAACAGCTCTCTATATATATGGATATTATGATATGCTAATCAATTTTTTTTTTTATGTTGGCCATCGATTTATCATAAATTTTTTATTTATTAAATGTTTTTGACACAACAATACGTATAGTATTATCGAGAACATCGTTACGACGTAAAATATTAGTCTTTTTTTTTTAATTATTATCATTTTATAAAGTGGCATTGTAAAAAAAATAAAAAGGTACAATGCCAATAAAATTATAAGCTCGTGAAAAATATTGCGATTGTGGTTGCGCTTTATGAGGTGGTGGATTAAAATAAAAATACAAGTACAAATAAACAGTCCAATAATATCAGTTCGTGTAGAAAGTTTATTGTACGAACACATAAAACTTAAACAGAAAAGTAACCGTCCTTCCCGACGAGTCCATTAGAAGTATGTTATGTTTTAGTTTATCGAAACATATTTTATCATTAACGGTTTTATTGGTGTATTGAATTTTTCAAAAGTTAATATCCATCGTTAATAGTTGATTTCAAACAAAGCCTGTTATATTGGTAGTATGTACTGTATGCATTTTACGATTTTGAGTGGAGTGAAAAGAAAATATTGGGTTCTAATGGTATTTTCACAATATGATGGTTTAAAACATTTTAGTTTTATTTTACTTATTTCTATGATTAGAGTGAAGATTTTGATGTCCAAAAATAATAGCCCCATACGGTCGTGTACAAAGTGCAATTTTATCTAAAACAAAAAATGTTCTTATTACCATGTACACTATATTGGCTCTCAAAACTGATAAATAATGTACTTGTATGTTTTTTAAACAAATTAACATACGGAATTGAACTTGAAAGAAAAAAAAGCGAAAAATGTGAATTAAAATCTGTCACCATTACAGATCCGTATCAAGTACAAACATTGTGTTATCAGAACACATTTTCCAGTAGAAAAGCGTTGTCTGCGAAGTTAAAAATATAAGACGAATAGGAAATATTTAACCCTTAAATCGGTATAATACGCATATTATGTGACGGTTATAGTTTTTTTGTTTAAAAAATACGGTTAACCTAATAACCATAATAACTTAAAGTCGCCCAAGGTTAATAAACCGCCGAGACAAAAAGCGCGAAGAACGCCAATGTGGATCGCCGTCCCTTGGCCGCTTAATGTAAAACAGTATTGTAATTTTGCACGTAAGATGTGTGTTTAATATGTGTTTATTTTATATTTACTTCTGTTTGATTATTACATTAATTATTGGAATTTGTAACTCTCTACCATCATCGCAAGCTTTGCTTACTGGTGGTGGATATATTCATTTTATTATTTATTTGTATACTTGTTCTTTTAAGCTCTGTATAATTTATATAATAAATGACTTTATTGAGAAAAAAAATTAAAATAAATATGTGTGTGTATGTTTTTTCCAGTTCAATCATTCCAACTCGAATCGCATACGGTTTTTTCGATCCCGTTCGCGACGATAAAATCGTTGTGCCGATACGAGTCGGTCGCGTTTGTCATTTCTCATATTTTATCCCTGTCGCCGCGGGCCCGCCGAATAGTTTTCCGGCCGTAACGTTTACAACACACGAGACCCATGCGTGATTCGCGAAAACGAAAAAAAATGAAAAAAAAAATTGAAAAAAATACGAAAATCGAACGACGCGTTCTATAGACTCGATTGCATTGAGCGAGTTTACAAAAGCTGCTTTGCCGATCGGTCGATCAAACGATCGCGGTCCGTTGTGCCGGGAAAAAGAAAATAATCGGTAAGCTTACCTGCCACTTCTTTTCGACCGTCGTTCGAATATTTTTACGTGTCGACTTCCGTTGACAATCGTAACGCATTTTGTTCGCCCTTTGTGCACGGCCCGTCGCTGTACCGATTTTCTCACGATCGATTTCTCCCAATGACGAAGAAAAAAAACACCCAAAATTACGATACACCTGTCGTGGATAACATCGGATCGCAACACTCGTACGTTTTTTTTATCGTCTTTTTCGCACCCGACGACGAGCACTGCTTCACACACTTCATATTATTTTCTTTCGCGTAAACGCGTGTTAGATACGTCGTGCAGATAGACCGCTCAGCTGCACGCGCCATCGTGACGACGTCCGGGGTGTACCCGTCACGGGAAGGGGACGGGCAAACACAATCGACAAACGTTAATGTTATTCCATTATAGTATATTTTTTTTTATTTTACACAAAACGGTCGCTTACGCGATATTATTACATGTATATTATGTATACGCGTACAGATCACACGATGAAAAATTCAAACAAATGCGTTATTTTTTTTTTTATTTTTATTTTGTTAAAAATTAAATTCACAATTTAATGTATAGAGATATAATTTAATAGAAAACATCTAATTATAATAATATTTGTTCATATGTGTTTATGTATAGAGACGTATTGAGTATACGGCGTAAATGAAAAAAAAAAATTCTAACTGTATTTACACGTAAAAATAATTACACATTATTGGCGCATTTTACAACGACTAAATATAATAATACGTACACACAGAGCAAAATGCGTAATATTATATATATATATGTATGTATAAAATAAGAAAACATATCTTTGGTACCTAGTCTATAATAGTCTAATGTAGTATCATAGTTTAACTATTTATTTACACGAACTATAACACCGTAGAGGCGTAGAGCTTAAAAACGTTTTAAGAAAAACTGAAACAATCGAAACGTTTTTGCGCAACATGCGTACGCGAGAAGAAGAAAAACAAAACCGTATATTAATAATAATGATAATAATAATAATAATAATAATAATAATAAAAAAAACTTAGTTTTTGGTAACTGCGAGAATGCGTCGTATTGTGATCGAAGTGAAATAATCAACAAAAAAAATCGGAAAATCCTCAGTAATTATAATTTGTTAACGAAGACCGGTGCGATGTAATTTCGTGACGCGAACTATGAATCGGGTAATGCGATCACGCTAACAGGACGCAGTGAATTTTTTCTCGCGAAAACGATAATAAACGCGTCACGGATGAGCGGATGAAGTGTCGGGGGGAGCTTGGCGAGGGTCGTCCGATGCTGCGTGATCGAGTGACGGGATCGACAGGGGTGGCGCGAGGTGTTCTCTTAGGAGCGCACGAAACGGTAAAACGATAAGGTCAGGAAAGGAAACGATAACATTTAAAACCATTATTGCATCGGGCGTATTGCACATGGAAACGACGCATCGGTCCCGTCGCCGCCGAGACGATCGAGAAAATCGAGGACGCCGGACATGGACGTTGTCTGGTGACGGGCGAAACACACACCGTATTATTTTCGCAACATCTGCACGCGGGACAAGAACGGATATGTACAATAAGGGACGAGAGTTATAACTACGAATACGTTACGCATACCGGTGGACGACGAACGCTCCAGGGGTCGTGCGGACGTGAAAAACGTTTCTGGTCCCGACGGCATGGCCTGCGACGGCGTTATCGGCGCGGAAACGACTGCTTTACAACAACTATTATAGTAATAATAATAATAATAATAATAAATATAATAATCGTATGAACCAGGGGCGCGACAGTGAGGGGTCGTACGTAAACGTTTCGGTTCCCGGAGATTGCGTCATTCCGGTAGATTTTTATGTTTCCGGCGATCTCACAGTTTCTCGCGCATCGCATTACACAATAAACTATGATCGATGGCGATCGTGCGCGCACGACGAGACCGTCTAAGGGTCGTCCGTCTTGGTCGGGCTGTCGAACGGCGGCGAACCGTACCGGGCCGCGGTGGACGACGAACCGGCGGCCGAAGGCGAGTGCCGTTTTTGGTACTTGGTGGCCGACCGGCCGTCCGCGTCCGGCGACGGCAGCGACTCGGCCGACGACGAACCCGTGCCCGGTGGTGACCGCGCGGGGCTATAGCCACCGCGGTGCTGGTGTTGCTGCTGATGGTGGTGGCCGTGAAGTTGACCGTGATGGTGGTGGTGATGGACGATGGCCGCGGCGGACGTAGCGGTGGTCGTGGCAGCGGTCGGCTGCTGTCCGTGCAACGACAACGACAACGACAACGAAGACGACGGCGGCGACGACGAGGACGACGACGACACGGTGGACGTTGGCTGCTGCTGCTGCGGCGGCGGCTGGAATGCGGCCGCCGACACGTACCTGGGGTACTGCGCTTGCGGCGACCACGGGAACATGGACGAAGGGTGCGGGGGCGGTGGCGGCGGCCCGGGATACGAGGACGCGGCGGCCGCGGCCGCGGCTGCTGCAGCGGCCGCGAACCGCGACTGAGACTGTTGGAAATGGTTACCGTAAACTATGAGCGAGTGCATGCCCGCGGCTGCGGCTGCAGCGGCCGCGGCCGAGTGCTGGTAGTGCTGTTGCTGCTGCGGAGGCGGTGGTGGTCCACCACCATCGGCACCGCCGGACGACGACCTTCCGGCACCACCACCACCGCCACCGCTACCACCACCACCGCCAGACGATGAAGAGGACGCGGCAGCAGCGGCCGCGGCGTTGTTCAGCATGTGAAACTGGGCCCGAGCGGCGGCCGCAGCGGCCAACATGAATCCGGAACCGCCATTTGCCTGGTCCTGTTGCTGCTGCTGGTGCTGATGCTGCTGGTGCTGTTGTTGTAGGTGCTGGTGCTGGAGGTGCTGTTCCATGACGGACTGCTGCCCGGGGTGGCCACCTCCGTCCTGCGACGGCCAGAACATTGGCGTGGCCGCGCGGCTCAGCAGGTGCTGGTTGTACTGGTGCTCCAGGAACATCAAGTCCACCGGGTCTCTGTGTGCGAAAACGAAACTATTAGATATTGGTATTGATGTTGTAATTTCGTTGTTTATGGCAAGACCGGGCAAACTAATTGATTTTTTTTTTTAACTCGCTACTAGTGTATTTATATTTTCTGTTCATTTATAATCGTTTCAACTTGTAGAAAAATATAAAACAAACTTGAAATTATTTTAAGAATCAGTTAACTTTTTTCAAACAGAATAATGTTGCGATTTTTAAATGCGATTATATTAATGTACGTTACTCCATAGGCGTACGCAGACCTTTTTTTCAGGGTATGCCACTGCCTACGCCCCCCCCCTAAAACTGAGAGTTAATTTAAGCGTTCGAAATTCTGGTCTTAATAACTATTTAAATTTTATATTTTAATTTTTTTTCCCGAAAAAAGTAACTGAATGGCTATTTCTTAATCGTTCTTACTGTCTTCATAATTAAAATTTAAAATCAATTACGAAAAAAAAAAATTAAATACATAACACTTGAAATGGTTTGAGTAATACCTACATAAGATCAAATATGTCATAAATGTTATTTATTTTTTATAATTTTAGAAAGAAGGCTCTATATTTAGGATATGCAATTGCATACCTTGCATATCTCCTGCGCATGCCTATGCATTACTCCTATTCATTTTGAAATCCAAGAATAATTCGTTGAACATTTCCAGAATCATAATGCTAATTGTTAAATAATAATTATAATATAATAAAATAAATATATAGTAAATAAAATATAATAAAATAATTAAAACAATTAGTTTAACCAAAATTTATATTTTAAATGCCTGGGTTTTAAATTCGGAAAATAACTATAAAAAGTTAACCGATTAAATACATGTCACGATTAAACTCGTTAAGTACTTTTTTTTTTACTTTTTTAAAAAAAAAAACATTATTCTGTTCAGCTACATAGTGGACTTAACTTGAACTTTTAAACTCGTTAACATCTGGCCTTGAATTTATGGTAAACGAATTAGAACTGCGGCTCTTTTTCGAAACACAGCAAATATACGAATATTGTCAAGTTTTAACTAATCGATAGTAATGTTTTCAATTATTTTCCGTTTTTATAATTAAACTACCACGTAACGTTACGCATTACACTGTTATTATGATGTACAACGCTGTTGTCGGACGTGTCGCGGTGACGGGCCAACGAAATCGTAAAATTGAAAATAAAAACTACCACATCGTAAATCGTCGTTATAATCTCCCGCGAGCAGCGACATTATATCCATCAAATAATCTCCAGGATGTTGGTGCCCGATAATTTATTGCGTTTTTTAGTACCGCTGCTGCGTATAATACCGATATGTACCTGCAGCGGCACGGGTATGTTAATAAATACAGTTGAACGGTTACCGCGGTATACCGCTGCAGTACTAACTTGCTGTTAAAGAAATTCGTTTTGAATAATCCGTTTTTCGGAGCATACACGAGCCGGTTCGTGGTACTGACGAATCGGTGACGGTTGAACGAGTTGAGTATAAACGATATATTCGTTGTAGAACTAGATCTTTCGGATCGCGTTCCGATCCAATATCAATAACTGTCGTATGACCTTATTTAAACGTAATTTTTTCGTTAGCAAAACGATCAAGTGAGTAAAACGCATCTAGAACAACAATAGTTGTGATTATAGATGATCACCCTTTCTGGTCGATTATGTTTTCGAGTGCGATTCCGAGCGTATAACCCGATCCAGACGAAACGCACGCAGGATTCCGTACCGTACTTGTACGTGCGTTGAAGGGACACGTCGAGAATTCGTCAGGGCCTGAGAAGAAGGGCGAACTCTCCGAGGAACAGAGAAAACGCCGTGGTTCCGACGAACCCGTTAGACCCGGCGTGCACCCTAGGGCCAGTGGCGGCATACGGTGCGCGCGAACGTTTACCGTCGTGCGTTATTAGTTTACGACGCGCGCGCGCAGCAGAACCACCGGCGAACCGGTCGGCGCGATGTGTAAACCGATGGCCGCACGGTCCATTAGCGGTTATTATCGTAACGTGCCGATGGATTTCGTCACGCGCACACGCACTCGCGCGCGCGGACTAGCCGCCGAAACGGCCGCAGGCGGACCGCGGGAGCTTAATAATAAAAAAAAAAAAAAAAAATAATAATATAAAAAAAAAATTATACAATACGTGCGTGCGTGTGCGCGTGTAGAAAATATGTGTAACGCGTATAATGTCATGCGGCGGTCGTGTAAACGGGTACGCGCTCGTGTGCGTACGTGTCCTGCGCGCGCACATAAAACTGTAATAATAGCCGAACGCGGTCGAGGTGCGAAGAAATTTCCAGTCGACGACGTGTGTATAATTTACGCGGACGTGTTAAAGACTTATTAAAAAACGCTGTCGGGCGAAACGGACGCGGGCGAGGCGTGAGAGGCGCGGCGAGAGGGTCGGAGCTGGTTGAGTGGGGGTGACGGAGGGGAAAGGAATAATAATAGTGAAAAACACGAAAAACTATGTACACGATAATAATTAGAAGCCATCGAGCATCGTTGCCCACAGCGATTTTCGTTGGCCGCGGTCGAATTACCGGTTTTAATAACATAATAACGATTTCACCCCGAGCCGCGGTCCTTGTGCCACCGCCGGTGGTGCGCGCCCGGCGATACCGATCGGCGGCGGCGGCTCAAGGTCCCAAACAATAGGTCCGTCGATTAATTATTATACGCTTGGATATTTAATATTCGTACAAGTTCTCACATTCTACGTCCCCCCCGATCCTCCCACCACTAACCCCGTCGTCCACCACCTAACGTTTAGTCCGTCATACGTGACGACGATGACGCGAAGCCTTCAAATTAAATTAATATAAATAAAAAATAAAAACGCATCAACAGCGCTCGTTAACTACCGGGTTAGGTTTACCGGCTAGGCGAACGTATCATGTCCCAAAGGTGTTATCGAGTACGAAACAACTGCTATCGTCGGAAATCGTTTCTCGCCACCGCAATAAAAGGTATTTCCACGATTTTTTTTTTTTTTTTTTTTATCAAGAGTCAAAATGCAATAAATTCCCTGTACGATTACGTCGGAAACAGTAGTACGAAAAATAGTCCACGTGCACTTGGATGTCCGGTACACTCTTTGTCCGTCGATCGTTTCCGAGGCGTCGAACGGGCATCGATCGATTTCCGAGCGATAAATCTGCCACCCTTCGGGTTCCTGTCAGGAGCTTCTACGCCGTTTGCGTCGCGCGGCTGGTGCCAATATGTTAAAGATCAGGGCCGGGGGGGGGGGGAATAGTTATCCGAAAGTCGATTGTCTGCAGTCCGGGCACGACTTTCGGCAAAGTCGACGACGTACACGCGCAATCCTACCGACCATCCTACCGCACCGGTCGAGGAGTCGCTCCTCTTGTTCGGACTCGGCGTTCAACGGCCACCTGTACGTCCGACGACGGTGTTCATAAACGCGTATCGCAATAACGCCGAACGTCGTTGGCACGTACGTCGGTAGTAGTGGTACCGGTCGCCGACCAGTTTTTATTTTTATTTATCGTTATTGTAATATGTGCGCACGCACACATCGGCGCGGCGCACCGCAATAATAATAATACGTACGTACGGCGAACGAATATCGTTTATGATAAATTATAAATCGTATTTTCCCGTGGCAAATCGACGACAAAAAGCGATAAAACCGACGACGACGTGCAGACGTGATGGACTTACCGCCGCCACTGCGGGTATCCGACGGTGCGACGCTCGCACGCACATACACGTACGAATTAAGCGTTATAATATACGACTACCATCGCTGTTGTTATTATTGTTGTTGTCGTTGTTGTTGGACGTTCGGGCTGGTACGGTTTTACGAGGCGGACCGGCGCGCGTAATAAATACGAGTGGCGAATTTCCAAACTCAAAATAAATACACGTTCCGCGCGTAAGCAAAATATTACGTTCGTTTCGACACGACAATAATGTTCAGGAGGAGAAAAAAAAAATAACGACAGTAACGTTCGCACGAGCTAAACGAGTGTAATAATTCAATAAACGAACACGTACCTACATAATAATGTTGCGGTGTGTGTGCTATAACCTTTGTGCGCGTACGGTTTCTCGTCCTTGGCGACTTTACGATTTTTTACTCGATACGTACATACGTAAATATTATGCGTACGTTAATATCCGACGAGTTATGCGCGTACACCGTGTCGTCCGCAGTCCGTTGTTACGGTTTTAAATCTTTTTCGACGGCCGTAACCCGACGCGTACGTGCGCTCGTACGACTACGTGCTGCGCGTATCGCATAATGTACTATACAACGGGGTCGGGAATACGCGCGTGTCCGATGCACCGAGGCGCTTATAGCAGGGACGGGCAACTCAAAGACACCAGAGGGCCGATTTTTAGAAAATTAAAATCCAGCGGGCCGAAACATAGGGCGAGAAAAAAGGTCATTCCAAATATGAATTTTAATTAGCATTTGTGTACACCGAAACAATACATTTAACACACGCGGCAGCACGTCACGAATGATACGAAGAAACCGCATATAGTTCGGTGGAAACAGCCATGTTTGAAAGTTATACGTATACATGCATATGACATTTAGACATTTAACGATGTTTAATACCAGATAACAATTTTTACATCTGTAAGCTAAAGTATAGACGATAAACTTTGAAATTGTATGATGTAATTTGAAAATAAAGTACGGACCGGATAAGAAAGGCTCGCGGGCCGCCAGTTGTCCACCATGGCTTATAGCTTTCGCGTCTAGCATATTTCCGCGCATACCGTACGCTCGTGACGTTCACGCAGCAGGGACGGGCCGCGTAAATGTTTCCATCCGGCTTGCGTTACCTTTTCAAATCACTTCATCACACATTTTACCGGCTATCGATTTTTTCCACGTTGATCGTAAAATGTAGACATTATATTTCTCTCTAGCGTCGAGCTCCAGCTAAATCATTAAACGTCTAAACGTAATTTATGTCCGTGTCGGCTTTGCTGTAGGTACCGGCCACTCGTTCCATCGTGTTGGTTCAGTCGTAAAATCAAACTAATTAAAATGTACGCTACCCGTGGATTTTAGTGACCTTTTTTCGTTTTCGCTTTCCCCACTACGGTTCGCTTGGTTTCAAAGTTTTAAAAATTGGCCCTCCGATTGCTTCGAGTTGCCTCTGCTCTAAGGGTTCAAAATATCGCAGCGGTATCGAACGTTTACGCGCGCGACTGATACCGGTAAGTACTACCGAAACCTACGTGTTTACATAGGACACTCGCACCGTATGTCACACGTCGATGGCGGTCCTTCTTATAACCGCATTTCCATCGGTATCGAACAGCGGGTTTCGCGAAAGGAGTTCGGATTCGACGTAATCTTGAAAAATTTCGACACGCACCGATCGTCCGTACTATCGTCACGGCTAATTGTCGCGCACTTCGACGTTGACGAAGACACGTTGACGTTCCGCGTCGGTATTCGGATTGGAAATACGTAAATACGTAGGGACTTGGGTAAAAAAAATCACGTCACCGTAAAAACACGTGGAATCGAAACGGTCGGGGTGCGCGCTACGATTTCACGGGAAGATCTATTTGGGCTACTAGGTGCAGTTGCCTTTGCATCCTTATGATTCGAACATTAGCTGCTTGTCGCATTCGTACCGCCGTGCACGTGCGCACGCACCGTTTGCGATCAGCGCGTCCTCAGCCGCGCGCCAGCGTTTCACTGGACACCGATTATTTCCCATGTGGTCGAAACGGAGCGTAAAAAGAAAAAGGAAAACGTAAACAAATAATATTCTATTACCATTGTGTTATATTAGACTCTTAACCATATAGCGGTGTTTACCCGTCCTCTTCGATGCGCGACGATAATGATATTAAATCTTCTACGCGTTGCGCGCGCCCGATATATGATAATCTAATTTTAATGATTTTCGTCCTGGAGCGGTAACAAGGTGCGCAGCTATTCGTACCCAACCACCGTCTCGCGGTTATCGCGGAAAGCATCTCCGGCGAACAGACGAACGCGCGCCGCACAGCTACTTAACCAGGTACTCGCAACGTGCTGAGGATACGGTAAATAGGTACTTGTGTTTCTTATGCACCGTGAGCGTTCTAAGTTTTTTTTCTCTTTCCAGAAAACACGTTAATATCACGTTTGAAGAATGGTGTTCCGATGACACTGGATAACATAACGGTTTTCTATTGGTTACCTCAAAATTAACTTCGACCTCGAAAAAGACCAAATGTTTCTTGACAGATTTCAAAAACATCAAACCAAATATTCTGCAGCCCGTTTTGAAAGTTCTGTACACCCAACCCATTGGCGGTACGTCGAGTTAGACTACGTGTAAAGTGCCATCATAAAGATAAACAATAGAAACAATAACGGAATACTTGTGTGAAACCAACGTACTTCATGATTAATAGAAAATGAGAACTGTTTGCCCATTATTTCATCAGAAATAAATTACTATTGTTACCAAAGTAACTGGTTTTCATTTTTTCTCGATGAGTTATGATATTTTCGTTGCATCCCGTTAAAAATACTAAGGTTTTGTTTTGAACGAGTGAAATTGATGTGACGACAAGAATTCGAGAAATAAGTTTCTTAAACTTGGATTTTGTTGTATTAATAATTATTAATATATATATATATATATATACTCGTCCATAAGAAGGACCTTAAAACCACAATATTTACATGCTCGTTGCAAAAATAAACGGAAATTGTATCTGATAATTTAAGCGTATTTTCATGATCACAACCAAAAGGAAAAGCGACAGACTTCGAGTGCTTAAAACGACGTGGGAAAATCAGGTGCTTCCAAGGGTTTAGCGGTTAACGATGAACTGGATGGACGCGCGCATCAACGTGTTTAGGTGTGCACGAGATGCACCGCGTCGGAGTTACACTAGAAAACATAAATAAACGATGTACCGCGTGTGAACGATAATAATAGATACCAATTATTGAACGGAAAGAGAAAAAAAACGTACACGTGCGTTGTTATCGGAAACAACATCACACACCACTGGTACGGGAGAAACTTCTTAGCCTGTACCGCCGCTAAGTATTTCGATAAGTCAATAACGTTCGCGGCACATGTGCACGAATGTACCGTAACGGTTTAGACGTAAGTCGTGTGCGCGTACGCTTTAAAACAGAAATCGACTTGGCCCGACGACGACACGTTTAGTGCGGGTTATCGTATCGCAACGTTACCAGCCCTTCGGTGGCACGTCTGTAGCTCGCGTACAATATTTCGAAGGGCCGGTCGAGAGACGAAATCACACGAAACGTAACGGTTATACGTGGTGAAAATCCGAAGCGCGTCTCTTGCGCATCGTGCCCGTCTCAATCGTTCGGCGACATGTCGCAGCACTTTCTATGGTGATCACACGCATGTCAGTCGGATACAGAGTTTATACGTGTACCACCCGTACTGTTATTGCGATGACGTCGAGAAGAACGTGCGTTCGGAAAGGATCGAGAATAGAATATTGTAAAAAAAAAACTCTGGAACCAGCAGACGTAACGAGTGAGAGAGAGACTCGAGACGAACACAATGATACGACCCGTAGGAGGAATTTATCAACTACAAGTGGATATGAAACAAGAACACGCATTGGATAATACAATCGAACAATACGATCGATGAGAAATTATTTAAACGGTCTGTTCTCGTCGTATAATTCCCCCCCCTCCTACCTAATATATTATAATAATAGTTTGGTTGGCTGTTGTTTTAGACATTAAAACGGATCGCGAACAACGTGTGTAAATAATAATAATAATGGGGAAGGGAAATGCTGTTCAGTAGACGTTGAACGCTACAAAGCATTCGTGTCCGTCAACGCGTTCCGATGCGCAACCAGACACGACCAGAAACGCGGTTACCGTAGGTATTCGACTGCACCGTAAGCCGATCGCGACAAATGTTGGCACACGCGCGAAACACCGCTGACGGTCGGTACCCGATGATCTCGACGTGCGTACGCGAGTCGTGTCGAGTCGCTGACGGAAACCACCACACCTCCTGTGCGGGACGTACGTCGTAACAATAATAAATAAATATAAATCGTAACACGTCGTGGGCACACGTCCATCGCGCGTCCGTGCGACGTGTATTATCGGGCCGACGATGGGAAACGAAACGGAATGGGGAAAAAAAATAAATAAATAATAATAGGAAGTTAATAATACGACAATAATATAACCATCCGACATGAACGGCATTAGCTTTAACTCGCGCGCACGCACGTAAAATGTACGCGTACGCGTGTGTGCGTCTTGTTAGACGGCTCGAGGCGAGACACGCAACGGTTATTTTTGTTATTTTTTTTTTTGTTGTCGATCGGAGAAATACACCGAGCTCGTAGGCGCTCGCACAGAAACGCGCGCGCGGACATATCGCGTTGTTACGTACTCGTTTACGGACACGATTCTGACGTGCACCGCGGCGATCGGGGGGGGGGGGGGGCGAGTGCGGCGTTATCGGCGGGTAAATCGTACGCGGCGCGCGTTACGGGTGCCACAAGATACGCAGGGCGGTAAAAAAAATTTTTTATCCAGAGCGCCGCCGATCGCGTGTACGGAACATTACGAGTGAAAATTATGATCGTTATCGTCGTCATTCGATACGCGCGCAGTTCGCGTCGATAATGTATCGGGTAGGAGTTTTCCGATTTCACGTTATAATGAGCGTACGCACAAACAACCGTACAGGTACCGGTACTCGGGTCGTATTTTATTACGTATACGTGTTACCGCGTTGCTACACTTCGACGTAGTGTATAGCGTGTGTGTGTGTAAACGGAATCGCGTGTAAAACTCATCGCGGCGATACCGTGCCCTGTAATTTCGCGGCACGACTGGTAACCCGGGTTCTACATCCGCGTGTAAATTTGCCGCGTAACAACGTGTCAAAATGATAGGTTTAAGCGGAGTGTGTGTGTGTGAATTACGTCTACGGTGCCGCCCGTACACTTTGTACGTGCCGTACAATTTTTCATCTCTTTTGTGAGGTCGGTGTTCTTTTCCGCCCGACGGCGGTCGCCCGGCCGGTGTTGTGTATTGGCAGTGGGAGGTGTCGAAACATAAAAAGATATTACTAGCGCGCGGCGTAAAAAATAACAATTTCAGCGACGCTTGTGCGCGCGTTTACGACGAAACATAAAAGCGACGCGGTACCGCGAGGGTACGCTTAATGTGTGCGCGAGAAACAACAGTCGTAACCTGTGATGTTGTACTCGTCGTCGCGCGCACCGTTTCGAACGAACTATTTCGCGTCCGGGTACGCACATCGTACAACGAGCGCGTACGGACCAAAACTCTTGTACCCGATAGCCCCCCCTCCCCCTCGTTTGGACGCGCGATTCGGGTCTCCGATAAAAACGATTATTTTCCGCGCAACAATTCGATCGGGTTTATAATACGATCGCAACAGGGGCGCGGATTGGCAATTATTTTCGGCCCAGGAAATATGAAACAAACCGGCCCATGAACTGCAAATCAAACTATTTTACCCTTCCTCCCTCCAAAAAAAAAAAAAATGCTTTATTTTGCATCAACTTCAAAACTTGTTTAGTTTTACCCCTAAATTAGTAAAATCTACAATAACTTTACTATAATTATAGCTATAATAGTTTTGGGTAAGTCACATGATTAATCAGTTCCAACTTGAACTTGAAGTTCATTTATTTTTTTAATAATTTTTATTTGTTTTAAAAAATAAAACTTTTTTTTTTGGTGATTATATAATAATATAGAGCGGCCCAAACAAGGACCGGCCCATCGGGAAGAATCTCGATTTCCCGATAGGCCAATCCGTCCCTGGATCGCAACAGCAACCGTGTTGCACGGAAAACGTCGACACTCACCTTTCTAGTTCTCCCAAACGTGAAGAATCGCGAAATCCTTTGGCGAAGGGGTTGCTGTCGATTTTCAGTTTCGTGATCTGCAACGGGAAACAAAAATGATAACACAATTATTAAATGTACAAATTTCTTACCGATCGCAGGTGCAGTACGTACGACGGTACCGTAGTTTGAAAATGTATAAACGCGCTGGAGTTTGTGCATCGTTACGTCGTTTACCACGCACACGTATGGTGTACAGTGTCCAAGAACGAACAGTGCTCTATCTTACTGTCTCTTGTCGTTAGAGCGGAACGGTGTACAACAAAGAGTTCGAAATTTGAAATTTCTCGCAAGGTTTCACGGGCTACGACTGACGCTGAATCGCAAACGGTCGTAATTACTGTTTTATAAACATACGTACATAGACGTTTGCGGAAAATAAATAATCCTTGCAGTACGCGTGCAAACGCATTGCGTATAATATCGTCACGGGTGTCGTACGCGGTTTTATAAACCGAGATGGAATGGCGCGCACGGACGGAGTGGGAAAAAAAATGAAAAAAAAAAAAAAAAGAAAAGACGAAGGACGAACGCGCGCTCGGTCAGGAATCTAATTTGCGTAAATCCTGCTCGCGTACGGGACACGTATTCCGTACGCGCGCGCCTAACCCCGCGGAATACGAGACGAGAGACGAGAGAGACGTTTGACAACGCGTCGGGGGGGAAATAAATTACGTCGCGAGTGAAAAGAACGGAGAGAAAATACCGATTTTTGTCAGGCGATCAGCTACCGCCGCCGTGTGCCGCCGCGCGCACAACCTGTCTACTTATCCGCTGCTGGCTGTCAACTAAATCCCCCGAGGATCGCGCGCGGGGACGAGACGGACGCGCGTTGTCGATTGTCGAATTATTACTACTGTTATCCCACTACACGTGTACGTACGCATATTTAAGGCGAACGGCTACCTGCGCGTACGCGTTTCGTACGCGCGTATTATATTTTTATTTTTTATCCTCTCCACTCACCAGTTGATTTTGATAAGCCGTGACGGCCGTGAACACGGTTTCTGGGAACACGAAAGACCGGTACTTTTCCGAGTCCAAATCGGTCACCATGCCCCTCCACTTGACCAGGTGTATCCGGGGCTGATATCTGTGCATCGAGTTCAAAATGATCTGCGAAGGAAAAAAAAAAAACAAAAATTAACTTCGACATGAACATACATAAGGTACGATAACGTAACACGTCCAATAATTATGCGTGTAACGCGGCGGCGAGCGATGTTACACGTTTACGTGCTAATAGTGCGACGACGCGCAAAACATGTGCTAACGCAAAGTCGGATGCCGCGGGTCAGTGAGAGTGTATACAATTAATTATTCGTCGTTCGTCGATAATAACAACGTGAACAACACACTTGTGTTTCAATTTTTTTTTTATAAATGCGATAATTCAATCGGTTCGCGTGCGTTTTTTTTTTAACGTAATAACTTCACCGCTCTATTAATTATGTATCGTTTAACGCGCGTTCCATATAAGTCAAATGCGTCAACATAAATCGTTCGCGCGGCCACGGTAACACCTGCAACGTAAACCGTTTAAAGCGTTCGCGGTACGCGACTCCGCGTAAGTCGAACGAATCTTTTTGTATCGGAAAAAATAAGTTACCCGGTACGCACACGACTATTGCAGTGATCGTCGTTTGGACTATCTGTATAATGAGCTGACGAAAGAACACAGTGGCCGATCACATTTTTCGGTTGTACTGGGTCTCGATGGTTTTCACCGTTTCAACGGTGTTGGATAAAACTACCACGACAAATACCCTTGTGCTCAGGTAGAAGGTAGAAAACTATGTTTAAACATTTGTACGAACATTGTGTAAAACGCGTGAAGCGTGCGGATCAACGGTTACTTTTTGAGTTTTGAACATTGATTACTACGCGAAATCGATATGATTAAAAGAAAATTACTCCGTTTTGCGTTTTAATTATGTTTTAGAATTTAACGTTTTATTTCGTTTACTTCGATTAAACAGTTTAACACTAGTAGGTTTTGTTCTTTGGTACGGCTATATTAGAGCAGTGCAAAGTGATGGTCCGAGGTAATTGCCCTTATCGGTACGTACGAAAGGAAGTAGAGCGGACACGGTTTTAATTTATAGTTCAAACAAAAGAAATTGAATTCGTCATCTACTCCAGTTTTTACGTCTTCCGCGTCATAAGTACCTCACCTCGTATCCGTAATACAATTAGGCGATTGTAACGTGATATCAATTGTCACAAACATTATTACAACTGTACACCGTAAACCTATACATTAGTTCAAGTATCCTAATGACTGACACTTATTTTTTTTATGCGTAAAGTGTACTATTGTATATTTACTATGACCGTTCGATACACATATTCAACTAAGAGTGCGTTTTCACTGTACAGTATAAAACAGGTGTTGTCAAAAAGTCCATCAGAAGAAAAGACTTGTCCTAAGAGCGTACACTGCCACGTTTGCATTAAGTACGGGTTCAGACGTGCGTTGCACGGTCAACATGCAGAAAAATCAGTGTCACGAGGCAGTTGCGGCCGATCTGTGCCTCGACTCGTCACAACGGGATAACGTCCGTTGAGACTATACGGTAACCAGTGCTCGACTTTGGGGGGGGGGGGCGCAAGAGGACGGGGTTACCCAACTGATTTTCAGAAATTTTAGCGTCCCCCTGCTATTATTACGTTATAATTATAACGCTTAACAAGTTTGTGGGACGCGCTTTTTTTTCGAAGTAAATAGAGTCCACCCGCTCTTGAATTCTGTCAAGTCGAGGACTGACGGTAGCCGTGTAGGTACCGTACACGACGATCGACAAGGCGAACACGATTGCGTTACGTACACTCGCTACGACCACGTACCGATATATTTTACTCGGGGACGGTTCGGAACGGACGGGGCAAGACGCGCGACGTACCGGCGAAGTTATGGATAATTGCGCGTGCACGCCGGTGTAAATAATAACAGTTGTGTAATGTTGTGCGCACACCGCGCGGCACCGGCCGTGGAAACAACGTCGTCGTCGTCGTCGTAGTAGAGCTCCCGTCATCGGTGGTCGTAAACTAACCGGCAATTAACCGTGTTCCAACCGACACCTCGGGGCCGCCGTCGATCGTATCTTTCGCTTCTACCGCCCCCCGCGTCCGTCTGCTGCGCGCCGAGTCCCGTCATAAATTTCAAATTGCCTTCGAAAAATTAAATACGGAAAGAAAAAAAAAAAACAAAATAATAACACCACCGCGACACTGCAACAACATACGGCGGCGGCGGTAATAGGAATACGCACACGCGCGTATAATACGCGTACGGGAGGCAGAGCGCTCACCGTCAATTGTCACTCATAATTCCCGTGCTCGCACGCCCACTTCCTAATTATCGGGTGTTGAACAAAAGGTTTTCTCCGACCCGCCGAGCCACCGCAACGATAATTAACCTGCGCGCCCGGCGTACCTGCGCGTAGCGGCTGCGGCGGCGGCGGCTGGGGGGGTGGGCGAACGTGGAGCGGGGTGGGTTCGCGCGAACCGTTTTTCGACGCGGCCGCCGCGAAACCGAGTAAACCCTTCGTACGCCCATCCGTGCCCGTTGTCGTCGCGTTACGTCTTTTCGACACGTTTCACGAGAGAATTATTTTTAAATTCCTTCTCGCAACTCCCGGCGAGACGGGTATCGCCGTACCGTACGAGAGACGTGCCCGCGGTTGTACTGCGTTGTACCGCCGGTATAAATGATAACGAAACAAAAAAAAAAAAAAAAACGACGTACCCACAACGGAATTTGTTTTTTTTTTTTTTTGCAACAAAAACGCGCGATACTCGCAACACGTACGTTTGCGAACCGCGTTTCGAGAATAATGATAGAAATAGCGATTCAATACGCGCAGCAGGCACACGATCAGTAAGTACTTAACGAACTTCTACGTTGAACCGAATTTCCACATCGTGGAACAATGACGTTTGTCGTCGAGAAACGCTTTCTTACAAAGGAATTATCGTGCCATTATTCGATGACTATTAAACTACTGCGATTTGCAGAGCGCACACTGTAAAAATCTTGGGTAAAATAATTTTGTAAAACATCATAAAGTTTTTGTACCAACACAAAACTATTCGTTTCATGTACGTGAACATTATTACTGTACATGATGCTACAAATTATTCTTTGCGTACATTTCGTGTACAGTGAAAAAATTGTGTTTATATCCTACCAATTTTTTTCAAAGCATTGTCAATTTCGTTCAGTATTGAGGTTCGACTTCGTACCGTACCCATGTCACTTGTCTCTTCTTATTCTCCTGTGCACGAGCGACTTTTAAGATTTTTCCCGTACATAATATACGATGGATCACCGAAATCCTGCATTCGCGTTTTAGAACACGGACGGTCTGGCGATTTCTCAGCAGCAGTACTGCGGTTCGGGAAATCCACTGTTGGTACGACAATCAAGGAAAGAAAACACTACACGTGTCTTTTTTCGTTTCCGTTTTATTTTTACGCGTTCATTTGTCAATCGTGGTGGGGTGTGCGCACGTGTTCGATATCAACATAATAATATCGGCGCTACGATATCGCACGAAGACGGTCGTAAGCCGTGTACCTTTTTATTCCTGTCCATCAATCATAAAAATGAAATACAAAATAAATCTAGACACGAAATCGTAGCGGCGGCAGCCACCTATATTTATACAACGTAACTACACTACATACATCATTATACACAGTGACACTGTATTGTTTTTCAAATCGTTTTATTTATCGATAGAATACATTGTTCATAATCTGCCCTCGAGTGCAATATACGTAAAGGTACGTCTTGTGCGTGTGTGCGAGTACATCAGTATTAAATATGCGGTGACGGTAATGTTCCGTTTACGAATGTTTGTTTATGTGCACACGAAAGCTCGACCGCGATGTGAACCCGATATAAGAAGTATATCCGAAGTATTTAATACATGTGTATTGTGTATAGAAAACACGGTTATCGTCGATTACCATAAACGTAACCATTATTAGTGTCGCAGAGGAGGAACGAGATACACATCATACCGTATAGTTGCATACGAATACGATTGCTTTTCGGATGAACGTTTCAATATTATACAGTGTTATATCGTACTACGTGTGTTATACACATGGGGTGGAGTGGGGAGAAAAATCGATCGTCCTAATTATACGGTTGTTATCGCGGCGGTGGCGGTACACAAATTTACAGGTTACACAGGTGTACACGTATGCATTGCGCGGGACCCAAACGAGTGCTACTGCTGCTGCTGAACATGTAATGTTCGACGCTCCGAGGCGTCAAAAAACGGAAAAGGGTAGGCGTGAAATCGAAATCGGTCCGCGGGCCTACCGGGGTTACACGTCGATATCGTCGTGCGCATATACATTACACGTGTCGATCCACGACCCGAACTATTTTTACTGTTTGTGTGAACGCAAATTATCCACGAGTAGATCGTCGAGAACGATCATTATTTCTCGTATTCATCACGGACAACTCTGAAATCATCGATAAAACTCTAGTGGACCGCGTCATGAAAAACCTAACACGGTCATTACGTTTATTTATACACGTGTCATTGTGCGTTTGATATATTAGCGTGTGATTGTTAAAATGTACCGCGACTAGCTAAACAGCGAGAACAGCTAAACAGTCTGCAAACACAACACAGGCTCCAGGTAAAAGCGTATACCAGGTACAAGGTGACCATATCGTCCCGTATCCCGACAAGCTCATAAAACGTTTGATCCCGTTTTTATGTTGGCGATTCAATGCGTTCATTTCAAAACTCTCGAAACCCGTAAATGCCGTGAGTTCTTCGTATAAGCACGAGGAACAACGATAATAGAAGGTTTGCAGTAAAAATCAATTTTTCTGATTATTATCGTAACAAACTGTTATCATTTCGCACGAAAATAAAAGTACATTTTTCAAAGCACCTTTGTATTGGGGTCGGACGCTTCAAAAAATATGGCGCGCGCTAGGTCACCGACTAATGCGTGTCACACCGCCGACCAATCCAACTGTTTCGGTGTGCAGTGTTGCGATAGCTCAACTAATAGTGGTCGGGTTCGTCGCGCAATTATCAGTGAGGAGCTATGTGATGGCAAAATGTGTCGGTGTGTATCCGCGTAACCACTTAAAAACCATGGGAAAACTAGAAATAACGTATGTAGATGGTAACCACTACGTTGCCGTATTGTAAAATCAAATAACACACAAATAACTCGCATAGAAGTTTCAATGAAATAATAACAATAATAAAGAGCCCTTCTGGCGGTTCAACAATATAATTCAGTGATAAACAAATAGATGTATTGAAAACAACTTGCAACTGTTGTGGAGCGCGGACTGGCCAGCTGCACTTCTGAAATACGTGTAATAAATCACACTCGCACCAAAAACCGCGCTGTATAATTTAAACGAGCATTAAACGGTCGCGGTGATTAGCACGCATAAGCGATTCTTTTTTGTGGCGATTCGCCCGCAACAATGATAATAGAAAATACGGCGATTAGCGCACGTAAAACTGTAAAAGCGCAATGATCATGTGATTCGCGGTCGCAAAATACTCATAACTCTCTCGGACGGTGGAAAATAAATCACGTACGAAGATTACAATAATATCGCCACGCGGACTTTTCAGTTGCACGGTAGACGGGCAGCGGTGAACAACAGATAACGACAGTCAAACCCGTTGAATATAATCGACGATTAACGGTGCAGTGATACCCGTTCGTCGTGTTTACGGATCGGACGGACGAACGGTGAGAGTAAAAAAAGTGTGCGCGGAACAGAGAAGGAGAGGAAAAATAAAAACAATCGTCCGGTGATAAAGCCGTCCGTACGGCGTACCGAAACCGCGCGGACGGAATAGGAGCAGAAGGCGTGGTGGACGCGGCGGCGGCGACGTCGACGACGATCGGTTGTAAATTCGTCGGGCGCGCGCGCAAGTCGCCGCCGTTCGGCGGAGGGATGGTTTCGGCGGAGGAGTGGTCGGGTTGTTGCCGGAGTCGTTAAAAGAACGAAACGAATAAAAAAAAAAAACGGAAATTTGTCGACTGTCACACGACGACGAGTGTCCGCCGCGGGAGGGCGCGCACAAGCAGCATTCCACAGCCGTCGGATCGCGTATAATATACATTACGCGAGGGCGCGCGCGCGCGTGTGCGTGCACCGGTCGTCACGTGAACGCGCGTATCGTAAACGAACGTGTGCGTGTGTGTACGGTCGGTATGCAACTGCTGCCGGTGGTCGGACCCCGATGTCGTCGTGTCCGACGTGTTTTTTATTCTTCGTTCGTTTTTTTTTTTTTTTTTATCATTATTATTATTTATGTTTTAATATGTATAAAAATGTGTGTGCACAACGCCCGGACGTACATAAAAATAAACCATCACCGCCACCGGTACGCGATCGCCGTACAGCTTTCACGCTGTCACACGTGTACGCGGGCGCGCGCGCGAGTAGTTAACGATTATCCAATTAACATGACAAAAGATTTATACTGTTATTATACTCGCGCGCGTACGTGTGTGTGTATATACTACGTATTATGTACGTGCGTCGTTTCGGGCCGTCGTCGTCGTGTCGTCTACAACTCCGGCTTCTCGATCCTCCTCCCCCACCCCGGTCCGGTCGCCGCACTGCCGAGTGTGTACCGCGCACAAAGAAATTGAGTCTTTACAAAAAAAAAAAAAAAAACTTTCCTAAACCGTTAAATCATCCGGCCGTTTAACCGTTGTTTAACTTGTTTTACGGCGGACGATTCGTCGTCGAACACCGGTCCGGACCGAGAGCGCAATGCCGCGGACAAGACGCTACGCGGTAGATATTTCATAAGCTCGTGACGAGGCCGCGGAGCCGGGCGCGTGATTTTAAACCGCGAATTGTTGCTTTCGAAGAAACCATTTAGTCAAAATACCGGAAGGAATGGTCCTCGTGTATCTCCTCGTCAACCGTGATGTAGGAAACACCACTACGAAAGCGATCGGATTGCGATTCGGCTTGAATAATGATGACGGCATATCGAGGAGCCACCGCGACACGAATTATGCGAGCCGAGCTCTCGGCGGGCTTAAGAGTTTTTACGAACGCGTGCCGCGATGTGCTGTACGGTTATGCGCAATCGAATTCATTCGTGTCCGCGCGCGAACGGCGAAAACTTTTCGAATCGAACGGTGATGAGTGAGTGGTCCTAGTGTTTAATAGTTGTAATTAAACGTCGTTTAACCATCGTGCCTACACGGAGTGTTGTCGTCACTTAACCGTTTCGTCGTGACAATGTCTTGCGCAAACGTGCGCACGACCTTTAGCGCCAACACGGATCAGAGATATTTTGACACAATGATTTCGCACATCTTCATTGTTCCAACGTTATTAACTGGACGATGAAAAAAAAAAATAAAACCTATTGGATTCGTGTGATGCGTGCAAAGCGAATAAGAACTATCGAACCGAATATGTACGTAAAATATTAAACGAAACGATTTCGTTAAAGATTTCTGACGAATTATCCCGATGATACACGTGTACACGTGTTTCGTTGGTTTCGAAGCCGCGTTCTCGGACCACACGCTCCAAAATACCGACACCGCGTACGGTACCCAGCAGAGAGGCTACGAGTTTCCATGCTGGCCCGTACACCTCCGTGCACAACACTGCGACCATGACGTCAAGGGGATTGCAAACCGTCGGTTATTTCAACTAAAACATACCAATCTTTTGTCAACTGTGACAGTGCGACAAAAATGTTGACAACTGATTTGAATTTGGCTTCATGTCTACGTTTGCGTACCGTAACGATAAACGTGTGCGAAGATATACGCAACGTACACGCGGGGTTTGCATTGTTGCGGTATTACGGTGTTAAGACGATCGGGGTCCGAGTTTTTGGCGATAATTCGGCGGCGTCTAAAACGTTTCCTAATGCTCTTATACGCGGCGGCGGCGGCGGCGACGATAGAGAAGCCTCGGACGTACCCGGGAAAATTAATATCACGCTGTCAAAATGTGTGTAATCCGACTCTCCGACGGCAGAGACCTTAAAAATATAATATAATATCATCGGTATGACACGACCGCGTCGAATGTGTGGCCCGCCGCCGGTAAATGTAGAAACTGTTATAAAACAATAATAATAATACATATTATAAAAGCGCGCGTGGGTCGCAATCGGACGTGTATAATACGAATATAATAATTACATTTTTTTTTCTTCCTCGGACGTGTAGACAATACGTGGTGTTTAGAGGTGATTAATATAAAAAAAAAAAAAAAAAATAAATCATATAATCGAATATTATATATACGTACACGTCGCGTATAAATCTTATGGTCTCCGATAATTACCGTGACGGGGTTTTTTTATTTTTACTTTTTTCAAACCGCGAGAAAACGTTTAGGCCTTATATTAGGAGTAACAAAACCGTGAACGAAACAATAACGAAACCAAACCGTACACGTTTCGCAATTATACGACTCGCTCTGAGCCGTTGTCGCGTCATCGCCAAACGTGTAAGTAAAAATAACAATATCAATAATGGAAAACAAAATGGAGTTTTGAAAACTATTTGTTCTGTGCCGCGCATATATTACCATAACTTCATATGTGTACACAAACACTGTCTATTATGTAAATGCACCGTGGCCGCTCATTGTTCGAGCCCACGGATGCGTCTATATCGCGGGGCGGGAGGAAGAGGACGCGCGCCGTTTCGATCCGCGGTGCAGGTGAAACGCTCAACGCGTACGTAATAATATTAATTCGTATGCAACCCATTACCGCTCGAGTATAATACACCGTACAGTACCCAATCGATATCGGTGACGCGTTTTCGTTTTTTTCCTGGCATTAGGTAGGTACGTGACACGAATGCGCGTAAGAATTCGTACGGAAACGTACGGGGGGAAAATAAACACGCGAATCTACAGACGTATCGGAAACGATAGATTTCGTTTTGGACATTTATAATGATTTTTTTTTTTTCTACCGTTTTCCAGGTGTAAATCGAACTAACTCCGACCCGATTGGTAATTTTACCGAGCACGAACAGTATTGCGCTTTTTCCGTCATCGAATTCTATACATTTTTAATAAAAACAGTTCGGGATTTCGAGATTATTGAGCGTAAATTAGCATTCAGTTTGTGTACACACGAAATCAACACGCAATTAAATGGGCTGATCTAAACAGTGCAGGACTTATTTCCCGGATGGAACAATAAAGGAATTTAAAGGATCCGGCGCGATTCATCCGACACCTGCTGCAGGTCGTCTACGTAGAGTTACCGGAGTGAATTTGTTTACCTTCTCTTTAGACGTTTTGCGGTTACGCGCGCGCGTATTTATATACATTGATACCTCGGTTCGTCGAGAACACACGTAAGTCACGCCAAGATGCACGACAGCAATACTTCACCGGAAGCAAACGCCGCCTCCGCGTTTTTAACACGTCGAAATGTATGTAATAGGATGTGTGGGTCTAAATTTAACGTGTACAAATGACACAAGCAGACCATCAATAATAGTATGCATATAATTGTACGCGGGCACATGTCTAAAATTAAAACTATGCGATACAAATCCGAAAAATCGAAATTTCAGTCACAGATCCAGATCATGGATTTCAATACCAACAACAACAAAAAATTAAAAAAAATTAAAAAAAAAAAGAAATTACGTGTAACTAACAATCATAATACACACTTTAAAGTGTGTATTATTAATAATACATATTAGTAATAATTATTACGATAGTCGTACCACTTAAGTATCCTAAACTCTAGTTCAATGTTTCGGAACTGGATTTCCTATTTCGAATTCAAAAACTTCTTTAAACCCTGATAACTGCTATCACCTTCAAGTGAAGACCGGCGGTACGCTGCACGCGATGGATTATATCTGCGTGGCAAGGACGGTACTAGGGGGTGGAAGATGGGGATTCATCCCCGGGCGTAAATTTTTAGAGGGAGTAATTTTTGTAATTATTAACAACTAATTTGATATTTTTAACTTTGTTAAATTCTGGTATTAGGTTAAGACTCAATAAGTATGATTGTATATTATTATTAGAAAAAAAATTCTCGGTAAGAGTATTTGATTATTGGTCTATGATGGTGCGTAATTTTAACATTTTCCCCGGGCGTAAAAATTCCTAGTTCCACGTCTGCTGCGCGGTAAAACGTACCGCGATAACCGCAACACTAAGTCGGACATGGGCGTGCGTTTCTAGCTCGGTAACATATTTGTACACTGGATTTGCATGCACGTGTATCTTTCATACGTGCAATAGCCGATGCCAACGTCATCGGATATCCCTTTGCGGCCGCGTCCGACGAACGACGACGACATATCCATCCTCTCCGTCCTCCGGTAGACGGTTGCGTCTTTCGTCGCCGTAGGCAAGCACGCACGTGAACGAAAAAAATATCGTTTTTTATATTTTCTCTCTGTCCCTCCGGCCGTGGTTGACACGTCGCCGCCGGTGTCACGTGCAGTGTGCGCGGCAACATCATCAATCATCGTCTTGTCAAAATTGGATACACCGCACGTACAAATATATATATATATATATATATATATATATATATATTGCATAGAGAGGGAAAGACGAAAATCCTAGGATCCTTTTCTAACAGATCAACTTCGGTTCTGCAGTCGTTTCACCAACCACAGACCTCTCGAGAAGACCCTCTTCGTATCATCGTTCCATTGTTACGACGGATATTGTTATATAATTGTCCTGCTTTTGATACGCATTGGAATTCGCGTGTATTATAAATGTCCATAAAATGCTAGTATACAAGCGTTTGGTAAATGTATTTCAAGTCCAAGAATTATCATACAAAAGCAAATTTCGCGATCTATTCGAAGTCCGTAGATTTACGCTAAGTTTAACTACTGTTTACCGCTTGTAAAATAGTTTGTGACTTTTCGGTAAGCTTTTTTTTTTCGTCGACTACGAATAACAACTTGCTCTGAACCTTGCACTTGGTCGACAAACTTTTAGTGTTTAAGTAATGAAAATGTAATATATTTTTAACTACAAAATGTTAAAAAAAAAAAAGAATCGTATGAGCAACTTAGTGACCAACATCGGAGTACACAGACTATTGCTGGCGAGAAACTCATATACCTTCGTGAAACGATCGTTGTAGCGGCATTGTATGTTAGCGAATTCTTCTGCACATACGTACATAATTTTTATATTTTAATCGTTTATTCAGACCTACTTACTGTATAATAATACACGGAATCGAAAATATTATTAACGGCTATGCTCTGTATCAACACTGGCAAACTTTGATTATTATTTATTTATTTTTATCTTTTGTCATTGTTATTGCATGTACACGAAACGTACTTTTATCTAAATACGCTAATAAATCCGAAAAATGTATGTACAAGTTCGTGTTTGTACACATGTATACGGAGGTCAACCAAAAAGTGAATTGCATTGGGTTACGTAGTTACGAGTAAGAAATCATTTTTTTTCTTTTTCAAAGAAAATCATAAAAATCTGATCACTGATGGAATTTTCACTTCGGACCACCTAAGTGCAGTGATCAACTAAAAAAAACTTTTAACCGAGTTCGATTCCACTGTCTATGCTTGGGGAGAACCGTACTGACGCCACCGATTGCCATCGAAAGATATTCGCTCGGGAAAATCGTCCAGCCCGGTACAAATTGATTTTTGATTCACCCACGCGTACGCAGGTGCAAGTACACAAAGGGGGGTTTCAGGGCTTAGACCCCCGCTCACCAAGGAATTCGGGAAAACCGTCAAACAAGTGTTTATAGAGCGAAAACGGTCTACGGACCGCGTAAGAGCCTGTATAAACGCGCCACCCCCGGCGCCCGAGAAAAAAATATTTTTTTTCGTGCACCCCGTTTGTTGCATACCGTATAGTTGTATGGATAAGTTGTATTACACTTAACTACGTTCGATCATTTAGAATTATTATTGATGTAATTATTATTAATCATTATCATCGCAGCCACACACGTTAATGGCGCGAAAATCAGTATTGAAAAAATTGAAAATCGGTACCCTGTCGAAATGAATACAAAAACGAATAAAACACCGCTCACCTGTCCGCTGATGTCCATCTCGTTGTTGGTGAGCTTGACTTTTTCGAACGACACGAACGTCTTGTGCAACTGGTCGCCGGTGAACGGCGAGTCGGGATGCGTGTACAACCGGTGCGGCGCGGGCGGGTCCGCCTTGCCCGCGACCAGCCACGACGACTTGTGGTACGCGTACCGGTACCGTTTGTTGTCCACCGGCACGATGTCGATGAGCACCGAATATTTTTGGTTGGGGTCCAGTTTCCGGAAGCACACGCGCAACGTCGGGAACATCCTCCTGGCGACACGCGGAAAACAAAAAAAAATCAATTAACAGAAATCCCGTCAACGTCGACTGGCTAGTCGCCGTTACTGCCGTGGCCGTTTTACCGCGAGATACGGTCCAACACTGGCCACCATCGTTTTGCAGACGTTTCACTCGTATTTCCGAAACATTTCCGCGAGACTCGTGCCGATCACAGGTCGGGGGGGGGGGGGGGCGCGAATATGCTACCTCGGTTACAACACGTCATTTTAAGGGATACGGTTCTACTACGGTAACACATCGATCCGGTTCACTCGTTCGGAATACCTTTTTTTCGGGACGAAACGGTACGAACGGTTTCAGTGCCGCGACATCGTTCACCCGTCCCTCCGTTCTCGCCCGACCCAAGAGCCTCGTTTTTATCACTACAATTATTACTGTTATTTTTATGTAAATAATATCGTTTAGCGGTACACGTTAATGGTTTGTTTTTTTTTTTTTTTTTTTTTTCATCAAATCCGTGTTGACACTCTGCGCCGTGCAGAAACCTGGATCCATCAGTGTTCGCTTCGGTCAAACCGAGTACATGATCATGCGACGCGGTGATTAAAATAAGAATACGTGGACGTGTGTACGTGTTGCGTATATTATTATATACCTACTCGAATCAGTAGCTCGTGATGTGTTCGAATGATGTTATTCTGCGATTCGTGCACTACATACTTAAATGATAAACATGTTCTCCGCTTGATGAGTGTTACATATAGCGTATACACTATAGATTCGCGATATTGTTGCGGAATATCAACACGCGCGGTATACCAAGAGCCTTGAGAATAGTAAATGATTTTGCGAGACAGCGATGAGATTGTAATATAATAATTGTATCACAAAATCGTTAAAGTTCTATCGCTTCCGTATTTATTCGACCACGCGCAGGTAAATGTTCGTAATTAAATTTCAACTTGAACCCACGGCCTTTCCGCGAGCGATTGCGTTTCTGAAAAGGCAAACCAAGCAACATTTCTTATCGTGCGTCGGACGTCATATTTCTGTCTTTTTATACGAGATAATTGAATGACGATTGCGCACGGTTCGTACACTATTACTGCAATAGTCGTATTCAAATCGTAACCGAAACGTTATTATTATACCGACGGCACGGAACAGGGTGGGCTATTATTGTTTTTTCAACGGTGTTCATTTGGATGCCGTGGTCGTCGTTGTAACAGAACGAAATTATTTCAAAATCAAAAATAATGTAAAACAGCTGTTTCGAATATTTAAAAAAAAAAAAAAAACTCGAGTTTTACATATTTCCTGGTCTTTAAAAATTGAATTATATTAATTTAATAATTACAGTTGGTAGAGTAATAAATTACGATTAGAGTGTGACGAACATATGGGATAAAATACTACTACGTGTAACGCAGGTAACTTAAATATGGTACCTAAGTTCTAATAATTACTGTAATTAATCAATAACTGTATGATTGTAGGTCAGAAAAATCCTCGCCCGACGCACGCGTGGTGATGTGTACACGTAAATACGTATATTCGTGTTCCAGAGATAGAGTTTAAAGAATTGGCTCCCGAGGCTAAATCTCGAAGTCATGCCACCACCGACCGCAATTATTATCGAAACGTTTTTTTTTTTTATAACAATGTGACAACATAATATTTTTCGCTCTCATCAGTACACGTAGATACATTATAGTGATGCATTGCTGTTTGTACTTTTTTAAGCCGTTTCGCGCGCGCACCTGCACTAACACGAACGCGCAGGGAAAAGCGCAGGTGAACGCGTACAGGCTAATTATCCGTTAAGTCGGAATATTATGAATTATCGTTTTCGCCGGCGCTCGGTAGTCGGCACTATTAATTACAATCGACCGAACGTGTATACACATAAATGACATAATGTGTATACGTGTATACGTTAAATAAATATACGTCTTTGTGTACATGGTGTACACGAACATTCAAAGGCAAAGTGCAGCGGGTGGCGAACGATATATTATTACGCGTACTATTTCGTGATCGAGGATACACAGGGGTGGACAAATCGATATGAACACCGTACGATATAGTTACGTGTTGTTCGTACTGTATCTGCAACATCACCGAAGGGATTAGCGGATATTTTGGTAGAAGAACGGGACGCAATTCCGTCTGAAACCAATCAGGTCCTTTACGAATCTGTTCCGCGAAGGATTGAAGCAAACGGCGGCCCAACACCTTATTCATAAATCAATATGTAAATATAAATAAATAAATTGCGCGTACATGTCAGGTGTTCGTATTATCTTGTCCACCCCATGTACATATGTACGAGTGTGCGTGCGTGAATTAAACCTGTACACGTTTTATGCGTTATTACCGTGCTGGGCGCGTTATCGAGACCGTGCGACGGTCATTTTTGCGCGAAACGAGCGCAGGCCGAATTATTGTTAAAAAAAAATCAAAAAAAAAAAAAAAACCGCTGGACCCCAGCCGCGCTCGTATTAACGACCAGGGACTCAGGTGCGACGCGCGGTAAACGCTTTCCGGATCGTATCCTTTATAATGACGATTTCGTAATTATTATTCTCCCTCCCCCAGTCGCGAACACGTACCCGTTTGGCCGCTATAAATTTACTCGATTAACGACGCTGTTACACATAATGTGCATAATACATACGCACGTGATTATAGATATAAACAATGCGCGTACAAGATATGAACCGGGTAGTAAAGCAGCGCCCCGGGTGGTGACCGTCGTCCGTCCGTCAATACATTTGATAGGCGTAAATAACGATAATGAACCGATACGTTACGGATAATATCGTGCCAACACGCACGTACCGAGAACAGTTGTCCTGGTCGTGCGTCCTCGTTCACGCGACTCGTTTGCTGTTGTTGCCGTAAATATCCCACGAATCGGTGCCGTACTACCGTGGTATAGACGAGCTAGGCACCTGCCTAGAACGGCGTTTTCAAAATTGACTCGTACATTTTATTTTATTTTTATATTTTTAGTCCTATCGGTGTTTTACAAGAAAAATATATAAAAATCATTCGTGAAAACCACTTACCCACATAATAAAACGATATTGTCTAAAGTTACTTTATATTACGTTGGGCGTTTTCGATCATTCCAAAAATATAAATAACCATACAATTGCTTTTCGTCAATCGCGATAGTGACGGGTTTCGAGTAATCATTATGGAAATCATTTTTAAGTATTTTTACGTACAACTTTTTTTATGTAGATATGTCACAAAAAAAAAAAATAGGAGAAAGGGCTAAGTTAAAGTGAGAGCTTAATTTTTTTTTCAGTAGCGGCAAAATTTAATTTTGCCTAGTGCACACTACGAGTATTTTTGCTTAGGCTGGCCCTGGATACGTCGCGTGGCATGTCGACAAATCTAGCGCGAAGCAAATCGTTGCTCGGATATTTTTTTACACCGGTTCAAGTACTCCATCCGGTTCCGACGCCTACGACTGCGCGCGCCCTTGCACGTGTTGTACCATCCATTCGGATAACGAAGTCAAACGCGTTTGAGATGCCTCGTTTAGTATTATTCGATCTTCGGTCGACGCGAATGGTAAAAGTTCGACGATCGGAGGGACCGCGATCGGCTACGAACACCGTTGCCAAGATGGCAAGAAACTGCGTCTCAATGTGTGATTAGAGCAATTCTAATCTGCCCTGCCTAACTTAACCTAACCTGCGTTGCACTGCATCTCAATGTACGCCTTGTCTTACACTCGAAAATCAATCGCTGCGCGTTATACGTACCGGTGCGTATTGCAATAAACACGTTTAGTAGTACCTACACGGGCGGTCATGTGAAATTAACATTTTTTTTTTTGTACGAACACGAAAACAAATATACAATACGGGTCCTTGACACGGATATAATGATTGAATATTATTGTTGTCGTAATAACATCAATAATAATAATAATAATGATTATACTTTCACGAAGCTATGTACACGCACGGTCGCACGCATCACGCGGGTGAGCGCGCGTACACGGATCCGAATGTAATGTCAACGATAACAATAATAATAATGCATAACGACGTGTAAAAAGGCGCGTGCACGGTGAAAAACTATCGGCCGACATGATAAACTGGTTATTATTATAATGACGTGCAATATAAATTAAACGAGTACCTTCCGGTGATGATGATGAAAAAAAACGCAAAAACCCAACCAGATACGAGAATTATAAAATTATAATTCACACGTTATACCGATACGTATGTATATTTATATATATATATATATATATGTATATGCACTTGTGCGCATTATAATGTTCGAATAAAACGCGTGTAAAAGCGTACCCGCCCGAGCGGCAGGAGCGCGCGAAAGACGACGACGGACCGTTAACATGTTTATTCGTGTCGTTATCGACGTGCGTACGACGAGCTAACCGCTGACCCGATACCGGGTACCTGTCCGCGAACGTACGTTCATTTTTATCGTTCCGGCGGGGGGGAGGACGAAGGACGAAGGACCAGTGCCGTGCCCGCTGATTTCGGACGCTGCACTGCGAAGGTCATCATTATTACACTTCACGTCGCGCGTAACATTATGCACGCGTTGACCTCTACGCGTCGGAGTGCACATTTATTGTCCGCGACAAGCCGCGCGTGATGTCGACCGCGGTACGCGCCCGGTGAAAACGTAACAGACCGCGACGTACAAACAGTTGGGGGGGAGGTGTTCAGGTTAAATGCCCCCCGACCCGAGGACCGAAAAAACAGAACCATGTTTCGAAACGGTAGGAACGAAAAGTACGTGCATCGCGAATATTTTAACGAGCGTGCGAATCTACGTCTCGACGTCGACCGCGATGAAATCGCAGAACCGTTTCAATCTTCCGTCCGATGAGGTGGTGGAAACGGTCTTCGGTGTTGACATAAAAAAAACCCTTCCTCGTTAGAAAATTTTATGTACGCTGCTGCGCACCCGTACGCGTTATTGCATATACTACTACATATACGTATACGCGCACGCGGAATCGAGACGTACGCGTTTCCCCTACCCCCATTATTATGAGTACTGTACAACACTGGTTACGGGGACTGCAGTCGGAGAACAGCTATGTTTAAACGCTGTGGTATTAGCCAATTCAAATTAATAATTCGAGTCAATGGAAATATATAACAAACTAAGATCAACGTGTGTTCACGTCGCAATAGAAAATAGGTTATCGTAACATTTTGGTGTATAAAAATATTAATGTGAAACAACGTTTTCGTTATACCGTGTTCAGATTAGCGTGTAAGCAATAACGTGTGTAATTAGGTATAAACGATGGTGTACATTAGATGAACGTTGCAATGTCGTGCTGTAAACACGTCCGGGAACCCTGGACCGCGGTTCGTTCGGGTTTTGGCGAAATTCCTGCGCACGTTCAACGCGTTTCGAGTCGCATTTCACGAAACGTTGATGACGCGTACGTCGGGTTGTGCGCCTGTATGCTGCGCATTAGGTACACGTGCACGGTTACCGTCCGAACTCCGGTTGCGCGGGCACGAGGAGGGGTTTGCGCCGAGGAGAAAAATCACGCGGGGAGCACCGGTCCGACGGCCCAGGAGATCGACCGTTTGACAGCAGGACGAGGGGCGAAAAATCGGTTGACATTTGTCAACGTCCGGCACCCGAGGCCGACGAGCGCCTGTATATATTATAAAAGGTAGTCGCACGCTGAGCGCCGCCGACAGATCTCCTCTACTCGCGCGATTTGCATACGCGTACCCTCATCGTTCTCCTCCCCGTCGTTGTAGCGGTCAAAAACCGTCTGCGTTTTTCGTTCGTCCGTACGAAATAATACATCGATCGCAACCGATTCGACTGCGTGCGCCTAAGCGAGTGCGTCCGATGTCGGATGCGCTTGTTGTCTACACTTGTCCTGCAGAGCGGAGAACTCGAACGAGGGGATGGCGATCAAGGCCGTATCTAGAAATTTTTTTCGAGAGGGCTCCGAAACATGTGTATTGTAATTTTATTGAATTTAGATTTTAACTTTTGATATTTGGCTAAAAATAAGACGGAAAAAGATTTAATCTTCTTTTACTAAAATTAATATATTTTCGTATGATATTATGATATAAAATCAAAAGCAGTCAATGATTGATTGGAGCTTCAGTCATTTTTGACAGAAAATATTTATGTTGGTATTAAAAATAAATAAGTATTATAAACATTCGTAAAATATTGAAGACATTTCAGGGGGTGGGGTTCCAGACACCCTGGACACCCCTCCCCTAGATACGGCCTTGGTGAAGCGCCGGCACGACAAACCCGTATTGTATACTCAAACGCGCGAGTCGTGTGACGTTCATGGTGCTACACGTTTTTCGCCCGTCCGCGAGCGTTTTTTTTTTATCCGTCCAGATCGATCGCGATCCACAGGATCTCGTTGATCGTCTAGCACGTTATTATTATTGTTATGCACGTACGTTTGAACTGCGGAGCGAAGACGTTATCCGCGGCGCGCACGTCCTCCGGCGAATTTAACAACGCGCTTTTAATTTTAACTGTTACGAATAATACAAAACGTTTCGTTTATACCTATACATATATATGTGTATAGTATTATTACATACACACCGCGTGTATACGCAACAAATCTGGACAAACTACATTCCCTAAACGGTATACGAATGCACATCTGCCGTGATGTTTACACGCATATTTACGTATTTGTCCGTATCACGTTACCGTATTATGATGTACACGCGCCCGCGAACTATCGATCTCCAGGCAACGGATCTTCCATGCGCATTATAAATATTAGGCGCGTATCTAGGAACTTTTTATTTAGGGGAGGGTTCAGCAATTTCAAACTTATTCACTAGTACCGCTTTTTACTTACAAATTTTTATCTTTACCCTAACCCCCCCCATGAATACGCCATTGATAAATATATATATATGTGTGTGTGTGTGTGTGTGTGTGTGTGTATGTATATACATAAACACACACACACACACCAAATTCGAGACGCAATATTTATGTCATTGTTCGTATTTTGTACGTGATTAATTTATATTTTTATCGTCGAACCGCAAACGGTAGACGGTTTTTTCGTTCCTGTCCACCGCGAATTAATAATATTTGTCTGTGCGGATAATAATATATTATATATATATAATACTGCGGTCCGCGACGATGACTAATCTACAGCAGTTGTAATGCCGCACGGAGCGGCGACGGCGGGTAATCAGATACCAGATACGGCGGCCGATTTGGAGAATGGAAATCCTTCACGGGGTTCGTTAATCAATATCGTTTTACGAACGCGAAAAAATAAAATAATTCGATTCGAAGTCCAAACGGCTGTCACCTGCACGAGTCTGCGTGTGCACGAAAACGTTGCATAAACGTAGTACAGCATACCGATGATGTGTCTACGCGCGTGCGGTTTTGTTAGGTCCTGAAACGTAACAATATTCCATCGGCCGAGATCGAAATCGCAATAGTGATCTATGCCTTTCCGAGGCGGTCGGTGACAGTGTTCGAAAGCTCCGTGTGCAATTATTATTAGGTACGCTGCTCGTTCGGCGGCTCTTTCGCCGGGCCCGATCCGCATCAACAGGTGATTTATTATCTCCGATAATCACGACGTATGTGTGTGTGTGTGTGTGTACCATGTACAAACGCTCTCTCCTCCCGCGCACTTCCCGGGTCCTGTACACATGTACTTGTATAGAGTCGAACCTCTTTACGTTTGCTTAACAAAATTCGTTGATTATATACTATCGATTAAAATACAATTTTTAAAGAATAAAATAACAATGTCAATTATAACAATCGTACAGTAATGAATAGTAAACCATATCAAAACAGTGCTTTAACTCGATGGTTAGGTTAGATTAATAACTGCGTTGAAAACGTCATTTGGTACGCTTACGATGTGCTGAAAACGAATAGCATCGATAGCTTTTGAAAGCTTCGAAATACGTACGTTCGTTATTACACAACTATATGATAATAGGATGAAATACGTTCGTTAAGAGTTTCGTCTAGCGGAAATCCGTTAAAATAAGGTACATACTGTGGTCGATGAGAAGGCGGCGGCGATATTGATGAGGGTCACGGAATCGAAAAATGTGTTCGCCAACGCGCTCGGTACACGGTGCAAAATCGCCCTACCCCACGCGAAGCCCTTTTCGCGAGTAGGAAACGTCAACACGATTGGGTTACAAATATCGCTCGAACAGGTATATGTAATCGTGCGTGACGGTAGACGGCGATTACAAAGTTCATGAAACGCCGAAAACGGTCTCGTCATTCTCAACGGCCACGTCCCTTTTCATTGAACGCGCGTGCGTAGGTATACGTTGTGTAAACAGTCTGAGTATTTTTAGAACTTTTCTCCGTTTATTAATTCAGTACTCCGGGGACGAAATTTAATTTTTCCGTCAGTTAAAACGTAGTGTCCGATCGTATTGGAAAAATAAAATATTTATTATTTTAGGCACCCTTGACAGCTTTGAACGTATATAAAAGATAAAAATAAAGAACCTCGAGGATCTCTCACTCCTCCCGTAAACGTGTAATGGTGTAAATGGTAAATGGTGTAAATCGGTAAATCGTGTAAATGGTGTAAAACGTTTTTGCGCGATTCGCGGGCGGTGCCCACACATTTTTTGCTGTAACGCTGCACCGCGCAAGGCGCGTGAAGTTCGCGTTTTCATAACAAATCGGCTTGTGCGCGCGCGGGGCAGCTGCAACGCGTATTATATTAATATTACGGGTTTCGAACGAAAAATATTAAAGATCCGTGGACGCGATGGACCGGATATCACATCGACGGTCTCCGTTTGGGTCAAACCGCATAATCAGTATGCGCACGCGGACGGGACCAGCGTACGCGCGAATTTGTTGCGCGCGCGCCAACAGGTGTCATCTTCAGTAGTGAATTGCAATAACATATTTAACTGTAGATTAAACTGCAGCGACGCTGATGACATGTTCTCTCGTGTGATCGGTGTACCCGCGCGTAAATATACGTATTATAAATGAATAATATATTATTTAAGCCTACGATATATAATATATATTTATATGGGTAGATATTATATTAAAATAGAAAACGTCTCGCGTTATATCATTATCATCGTCTTCGTGTCGTCGCATAACATTAGCCTATGCAAATAAGAAGCCGTAAACAAGTGACAATAATAATAATAATAATATTCGTCAAATTATTATTATTATTACGAGTGCGTTTGCGGCGGCCGTAGATGTATAATACAGGTAGTATAATATACAGCAATATATTACCATACGACCGCGTCACACTGCTTTACATATAAATATTATACGCAGCCGCTGTCGCTGCTGCTGTGTTGTTATTGATGAAAGCAATAAAATAAAATACAAACTGGCTGGTTTTTTAGTATATATTTATTTTATTTTTCTACCTCGCGCGTCGTCGTCGAAGACTGCGCCGTACACACTAGCTCGCCAATTTCTTCGACGACGGTAATTCCACGGTATACGATAACTATATCGTTATGTACGAAAATTATGACGTGTCGGACGCACACGGGAACCGGCCGAAAGTGTAATGTAATGTTCTAGCGTACCTTTGTTTTATGCATCCGGTTCTTGCGCGCGCGGTTCGACGATTTCGTTTTTTCCCCGCCCGTTTTCACGCGTTGGATACGCGCTGTATGAATATACTGTTTTATAATTTTGAAACCTCTCCGAAATACGCGCCCGCGATAATCGATTCGCTGCGGGTCGTTGCCGGCTGTTGCGCGTTAAAAGAGTTACTGCCGTCGTACCAGCGGTTATGATGTGCTCTTGTGCGTTTCCGAGCGGGTTCCGACGCACATGTCGTGAAATGAATTCAACTGACTACTGCTGTAGCTGTCCACGACTGCAACGATTCTATCACGTTGTAGTGTGTGCCCGATAACACGTGCACCATGGTACGTCCGGTTGACGCGGGAAGAATGCAAGAAACGCGGACGGACCGATCTGCTGCGACCGCAGTTCGAACGTCCTTCTGTCCTTCTGTCCGTCTCCCGAGAGCTGATCCAATGAAAATATTCAAAAACGGACTGGAACTCGTCGCTGACCGCGTGATAACTCGTCGTGTCGAGAAACGAGCGTGTATAAAACGTATGTGTATATTTTAAACATACGCGCCGCCGCTGAGTGTAACATAAATGTACGCGTATACGACGCGTTTAGCATTTAATATGCATACGTATATGCTCTGCGCACATGTCCGAATACGTCTATCCATGTGCGCGCCGTACACAATGGTAGTTTTGGTAATACGAACAAACCGTTTTTTTTTTTCTCTCCGTAAATGCCGTTTTTTCGAAACGAAAGAAAAAAAAAATGAGAAATGATGTAAAGATAATATAATTGGGTATGTAGTCCCCGCGGAGAGTCGTCTAAAACGCTGCAAGCAACCGGCGACTAAGGCGGCGATAGCTCGACATCATTAATCTTATTTCTTCTTTATTATTTTTTTTTTTTTTCAAAAATGAAATTTTAGACCAAAAATTAGGTCTGCACGTTTTCTCCAAACGATCCTTTAACGATAACGATGTTTTATCTTTTCTCCCACTCACGTATATTATGAGCCACGTACATCAACGCTAGAAAACACAAATCTACACAAAGCAGAATAGATAATCGATTAAAATTTCTAGCTTTACTCTATACTGAGTTAATACCTCTTTTAATATTTTAAGAATACTTATTAAGATTTACAACTTTAACAAGAAAAATAATAAAATGTTATACATAAAAAATAATAATCATAGATCTGCATTGATACTCTTAATTGCATAAAAAGAGCTGAGATAGACTTTTTTATACGCGTACAAATATTTAAAATGAAATTAATTATGTGTTCCCATCAGCATTCCGTTCTACAATAAGCTATAAAATATTAGAGGGTGATAAATCCTATAAAACGAAAACGTATATCGATTTGAACTTTGATTACTTTCGAAACGTATTTCTGCGAACACCACGAGCTGTTGCAGTCACGAGTACGCACAATAAACTAAATCGGTTTAAGTCTTCTGGGATACGAGTCCAAGTCACATGAAGTGAATACATCGGAACCCTTAAAGGTTCAAAAATCGTTATCGAGGTGATAAAATGTGCGTTATAACACCGACGCGATTGCAAAACAGCATTCAACGTTGAGCTTCACTCGAATGCACGCGATCAGTACGGGACACGTCCTGTCAACAATCTAGCTCGGTGTTTTGCAGTAAGTACCCGTGCTAGGCGAGGACATTGCGTACGCAATATTCAAATATACCCGTCCCGGAGCACGTTGCAACGGTGGAAATATAATACGCGTGTTTTTTTCGTTATTTCGGATTTTCGTTCTGAATTGAAAATCCGACGTTTTATATTATACATATCGCGCACACGTTGTACGGTCGTTGTACGTACCTGATGCGTCCTATACGATCAACGAGTAAAAAACGAATATTATGTTAACTTTGTATCATAACACGATTGAACGGACGAATGAAATTTTAAACTCTTAGAAGTCGAGTTTTGTCATATTCGATTTCGGAGTTTTGTTTCGCTTTCATCGCGTTCCGATCGATTTCGTTTTCATGACGAGAAGCGTTCCGGTTAACGGTTGACCGCAACGGAATCGGAAGGAGTTCTGCGCGCGCAAAACACTGCACTGCACCGTTTCGCGTTTTGAGTCGATAAAAAATCAATAAGCTTCTCCGCTGTCGTTCGTTCCGTATTCTAAACTCGACCGGGTGGGGAGAAAAAATAAAAAAAATAACGAAAAAATAAAAAAAAAATAATCATTAACTGCGTGTAAACGCGGGTACACGATACAGCGTTAGGCCGGTGGTGGTTACGTGTAAGTGGCGCCGCCGCCGGTCCCCGTGCGCTCCGCACAGCCGTCGCGGCCGATGCACGCGTGGAAGGGGCCGCGGGCGCCGGTGGGGAGCGCGTGTGGTCGCCGGCGGCGCAGAAAACCATCGATCGCCTCCCCGGTCGTCGGACCCCTCGCCGCCGCCGTCAAACCACGCCCTTGTCGTCGGCGGGCCTGTTATCGGCTGCGGGCCCGCCGCTCTGCATCGTCCGCACGATAACACCGGCGCGTTTCACTCGACCGGCGGAAAGACGGGACCACCGAGTCCATCAGCTACACTGCGCTGTGCGCGCCGCGGACCCAGAGGCGTGTTTGACGAGTGGCTAAGAGGGCGTTTTTGCCCCCCCCCCCCCCCCCGGCGGCAAAATTTGAAAATATTTCATGTTCGTACACTAGTTTTTCAAACATTTTTTTTTTTAGTTTTTCGTAACGAATCAATTTTTCCATCAGTTATTAAACATATTATATTACGTTGAAAGGTTTAAAGGTTGCAAGGAAAATATTTTTATTCATATTAAATCTTGTTTACTTATTTCTTATTTTCGAATGATTACAATATTAACACGCGTTCGTACAGTTTTGGTAAATATTAAATATCAACGATAATATGTATCACAACCCTATTAACTATAAATAGTTTATAGTCCTCCTTGATATCATACATTCATATCTACGACGAGGCGACAAAATATGTGTGCCCCCCGGCCGCATCACAACTTAACACGGCACTGGCCGTTTTCAAGGTGGTTTTTCCGTTTTTATGGATTCTATTATCATCGACATCGTTCGTATCGCTTATTGTCTGCGTTGTACCGGCAACGTACCGACGAACGAAAATCGTTTTCGCAAAAGTTTACCAAACGAGTAGTGTCTGCAGCAAAACCCGAACCGAACGGTGAACGTCACGTGCTACGATGCGATGCAACGATATAATACCCATGCGGCGAACGTGTGTACTCATCGGATGTTTGATAAATATTTAAAAGAACGATTTGAATGTTTGATAAACGTTCTATTAGTCCGTGAATTTTTAAACGTTGAATTCGAGTATTAGACGTTTACACAATTTTGAATTTTTTTTATACATTAGTAGTAATGTTTGTTTTCGAATGTTAATACATTCTTATTACACGTTTCAACGTAAAAAATCGAATACATATTTATATATTCAATGTTGTGTACAGTTCATGTTTTACATATTTAAATTCAATCCGTTATTGTTTCAATCATTATGATTGACAAATGCTGTGCGGGCGGTACATCATCGCATGGTTTTGAAGACATTACGACACTTCTTATTTTTGTGTGCAGTACACGACGCGCTCTGAACACGAAATCCTAAATTTGCGGTACGAAAGTGATACAATTTACCTTTTATTTCAGTTTCATTTCGTCTGCGACAAGACGTATAAATTGTCCGCATAGGTACTGCAATTGCGGATAGTAAAAAAAATAATATCTTGTCTCGAAGAAAGGTATTATATAATTTGTTATGTACACTAATATCTTAAATAATGATTAGGTGTTTATAATTTATTATTTCCAACATCATTCAACGTTGCGAAACGATACATGTTTATAAATATTTAAGATGGATTATCGTGGGAGGAGCGGTGAGGCAAGGTTGCTATGTGGTTTGCGGATTCTGCAGGTCCTTTTAGAATTTGATCGTAAATTGTGTGTTGCAGTACGAAATGTTAAAAAAAAAAAAAAAGTGAATGGAATTAGTAATTTGTTTTACGGCATCACTAGGCATTGTCGTTGTCCGAGATATTTCCGGCGATCGGGTGGATTTTTTCCCGGAACAATGATTATTACATAATTTACACGCATTCGAAGCGGTGCGAATTGATTTCAAACAGAAGACGTGACCTGGGCGAAATATATGAACACGTTTATGTGAGGCCACCACCGGATACATTATTATTATTTACGTGTCAAAACGCTGCGGACCGCGTGCGTATATAATTCGTGGACGCGTGCGACAATAATATAATGTCACTGACAATACACGTCGTAGATATAAATTATAATATGAGTGCGAACTATGCGAGAAAACGACAAATAGCGAACGGTGTAAATGTACAGGCACATTATTTCCTTATTTGAAATCTAAAAACCGAAAAAAAAAGATTAATTTAACGAAAAATAAAAATAATAAAGTTCCTAGTAGATTAAAAAAAAACGTTATACACCGGTAGGCTTGGTATGATCACTATATTTATATATTCTACTGCACAACTTGCGAGGCGAGAATAATTAAAAGTATAATCATATGGGCTCCACGAGTTTCGTTGGTTCCGTGGCAAAAACTCAAGTAATTGTTTTCACTTAAACCTGAGAGCGGAAATTTTTCTAAAAATATAGGCTTGTCTGTTTAAATCGGTCGGTAAACAACAGTTAAAAATGTACGGCCCATTAAAATCAACGGAAAAAACAAAAACGCATTCGAAAGTGATCCTCAAGCTATATCAAGTATTGAATTCAGTCCACGAGCACGGCGTTGCATAATTTGCGATCAAGTAATTTTCATTTTCGTTTGTACGTGTGTGATAAAATCGTTGAAATTAAATTCGATATAGATAACTACTGCAGTGTCCATCGCCACTTTACAGCACCAACCCTTTGCAACCAACACAAAAGTTATTTGTAGTAATGAAATACATTTTCGTGTTCTTCCCCCCCCCCCGTTATCGTTTCTCTACTGTGTATGTTATGTGTACTTAGGTGTCCGGCGACGGGGGCATGTACTGCAGCAGGACACCCGGATGTAATAAACGAAAGTAATAACTCGTCCGAAAACTATTGTACAACATATTATAAACATATAATAAAATCATTTTTATTACCTAAACACGACCGTGAGTAGATTTCTGTGTAATTCCCTCCCCTTCCTGCAAGTTGAGCATGTGATATCCGTTTCTGATACAATTTTGTTCATTACACTTAATTACGACAGTATGACTAATTATTATTATTCGTGATGTTGTTCCGTGCGTCCAATGCGAATAAACCATAATAAAACATTACGTTACAAACCTAACCCACACATACTACAGCATATGCTATACGTCATTGTACTACGACATACTATGGTGTTTATACGGAGCCTTAATTTGAAATCCAAGAATCCGACATTGCCACAAAAGTTTATAACTGCGATTATTTCAATTCAAAATAATTACTAATTCAAAAAAAAGAAAAAAAAGATGATTTCAAAAGTTAACTCGACGTGTTCATTGAACGAATTAACTGAGTATAAGTATCTATAGGTAGGTACATAACGGAGAACCATTTATCTCGTCAAGCAAGAAGTTAACTAAAACGCGGTTAAGAGTAACTACCTGAAACATTTTAATCCGTCAAAGCTTAGCGTTTCGTACGTTGTAAATTATTGTTGTACAACTCCGCTGTCGAAGTCAACTGAAATTTAAACATGAACAAACTACGTTTGTTGTTTGTACGCATACGCACTCGCCTCGACATCTATAACACAGACATACACACACACACACACACACACACCCATTACGTTTGTACACCGTACGCGTACGGTTTTTTATGTTCTCGTAAAAAATATTATCCTATCGTTTTTTTTCGAGGCCATCATATTATGCGGAATGGAATCGATGAATTTCCGCCGTTAACTCGGTAACATAATACCGTTCGCCGCCCGAATACGTGCATAAAATATGTACCACAATTCAATGTTTATGTAACTACGGTGTACTTTTACGCACATCCAAACCAGGATAACCAGGATACACCAGGATGTATTGCAGATCGGTTTTGCCGTGGCGTTAAGCCCGCCGATCCCGCGGAAGTTAAGTGTAAAATAACAATAATCCGCGGTCGCTGATTCTAATTTTCGGTTCGGTCACAGTTTCACACCTACAGATAAACCGGGCGGATTAAAATAGTCGAATTCGTCTATTAACGCACGGCGCGCATCCGGCACGGCTCAGCGCGGCGGATTAGTGTCGGGTCCAAAAACCGAAGAGGAATCATTACGATAATATTTCCGTCCGCGTGCATATGTGTATAAATTAACGGACACAAACACGGCGTATACAGTGTATTATGAATGTGTGTGTATTCGTTTCGACATCAACGTACGTATGCCGTACGGTTTGTAATCCGATCGATTGTTGATTGCGCGCGCGTTTTCGGTCACGTATTTTAGCCGACGAAATACTGTAATAAATAAATTAATACCTAATCCGTATTATGAAGTATACACGTGTATGCGCGCGATTACACGTACACGCCGTTTCCAGACGTGTATCCAATCTGAAATTTTATAAACTCGTTTTTCGTTTTTTTTTTTTCATCTTTATGCATAAATGATCAACTTAAGCTGGAATAGGCAATTCGAACTAACAAGAGGGCCGACTTTTAGAACTTTAATCGATTTGGCAAGCCATACTGAAAAAATGAAAAACGAAAATAGCTCGTTGAAATCGACCAGTAGCGTTTACTTTAAACAACTTAATTTCGCGATGGAACCAATACAATAAACTAAGTGGCTAATACCTATAGCCATTTTATGTATACCTACCGATATAGATATATGTACTATACTTAGTAATTAAATGATTTAGCTGGACTCCAACGCTAGAAAAAAATTTAATAATCTACATTTTACGATAGACGTGATAAAATTAAACATCGATAAACACTAAAACGGTATGAAACGATTTGAAAATGTACCACGGAAAGTACGTCGGTTGCCAATCCCTGATCTTAAGTATAGTACCTAACGGATTTCTCGACCGTATGCACGGCAATTTCGGGTAGTCGTAACGGTGTGGACATTTGTTTTCCAAGGACCGTTTTTAAAACGCCGATTTTTCGCGGTCGACGACCTACTCCGCAACACCAATAGAAAACACCGCAAATATTATAATAACAAACAACCGGTGGCCGCTGGAAATGGCGCGCGGAGGATTTACACGGTTTTTTGTATCGGGACCGAACGCGGTGACGATAACAATTTTATTGGACGACGAATAATGCGATGTAGAATTATTTTAATTATTATAATATTAAACGCGCGGAATAAGTCACGATAAAAACCGGAAACACAATTACCGTTTATTGAACGGTCCGTGAACGACAACGCGAACTCGTTACTTTAATTACTATTGCCGTACAAGACCGTGTAAATAATTCACGAACGTCTTCGGGCGGACGGAACGGGAGGAATAATTTAAAAGAGCCGAACAAACGAAATGTAATTATTGTAATGCGCGGATATTGTGTGCGCCCTGTACGCCACGACGGAAAAACACGGTTAGGTACTCTCCAGCTGCCGGTAAACGCGTGTTGATAGGCCGCGGATTCGCATCGCCATATATTATTATGATAAATTATTATAAAAAAAAAAAAAAACCCGCTATAACGCTACCGGACCCGTGATTAGACGCGCGTATGTAAATAATAATAAAAGCCTGCAAAAGGAAGACGGTGTTCGCTAATGGCTATTTAATGTACCGTCGTCGGCTGCGGTAAACGCGCACAGCGTAATTATTATTGTGGCGCTATCGCGTTCGCGGTCCCGAAACGCCTTCGCGTGTGTGTGGTAAGGTTTTTCTATTTTTTTTTTTTTTTTAATTAACCTACGCTCCGGTACACGTTTGATGTGCGACGATTATTTTTGTTTTTGTTCGCGTGGCGTGTTACCCGCGAAACGCCAAGAAATGTCAATTTTTTAACCAAAACGTTACGAAAACGTAGCGATTCGTTCGGACTTGATTTCGTTCGTAGCAGAGCCGTCCACGAAGCAAGATTTGAAAACCGTCGCGGTGTCGAGTACGTTAAGGTTGTGTTGAAGTTTATTTTTTTTTTTTTTTTACCTCGTAATTTTTTATTATTATTTCATAGTGACACACGTTGTAATGATGATGACGACGACGACGACGACGACCGGGTGACGGTGCGAGCGCGCGCGACGGGGAGGTGGGGCGACCTAATAACCGGAAGTCGAATGGGCGGAGCTAACCGACGGCTGTCACCGGGCCGCCACTGAACATCACGCGAACCGCTCATCAGTGGCTAATATTATTATTGCATTACCGTCGGCGTGCGCGTGTGTTCGCGCGAAGCTCGCGCGCGCCAGCGGGACGACGGGGCCCGAGAATACGTATAATTTACACCTCAAAGGTATCTAACGGTGTACGCGAGCTACCGACGCGTCGCGGCCGGAGAAAATAATAGAAATAAAAGGAGTGGGGGGGGGGGGAACCGTAATGACAATAATCAGACACGGGGGAAAAAAAAAAAAAAACAAAAACATTAGAAATCACGGTATAGTTGGTAGTGTGACCTGGTACGTGTGTACGGGAACGTGTACCGAAACGATACACGTCCTCAGCGGTCGGCGCGTAATGCGCGCGCGAATCGTACGGTGACTCACGCCGCGTGCGCACACGTGGAACGATGAAAAAACAATTTGAGAATCTCGTGGCCCCGGGGGCTAATGGCCGTCGGGTTTGTCCTACGAATCCGTTACCGTTAACGTTTACCCCGTGCGCGCGCCCAACGCTAGTACGTCCCGATTAGGTATCGGTGCGATTTACTGCCGTTATAGGTCGCCCCCCCCCCCCCCTCCGCGTAATACATTACAAACGTTACGGCGTAATGTTCGTACCCGTATGCGTTATAGGTGCAATACGTGATATCGTATTTTACACGGGTGCGTTGTATTTAAAAAAAAAAAAAAACATGATGACCTATATTGCGAGGGGTAAAGCCCGGGGCCCCGTTACGACCACCGTTGCCGCCCAAGATTTCGCGATATTTTCCACCGAATAACACCCGAGTTCGCGGGGTACGAGATGCGAAAAGCGAAAAAACCGCGTGCCGGCCAGTAATACGGGAAAAAGCGCTAGAGAGAAAAGAGCACGTGAAACGTCGCAACTACATATCTCGTCCGCGAACTGCAATACGAAAACGAAACACGCGTTTAAACCCTATGTCGGTACGACCGCGTTCGATATAATCTATGCTCGTGCTGATCCGTCAACAATTGTTCATTGCGATATATTCAATGTATACGCCTCGTTCTCGTTCAATAACTTTACAACTATTCATCATGGTATTTTTTTCCCCTTAGATTCATACGGGCGTACGTACACTGCACTGTTGTGCTCGCAAACGCGTACGAAAATTAACGGCGCTCGGTCTATGAAAAACGTTCGAATGACAAACTCCTTTAAACACAGTAAACGAAAAATAGCGATGATTATTGTTGTACGAGAAGAAAAATGTAACGGTACTTTGCTTTTTTTTTATTTTTTTTAAGTATTTTTTTCCTCGTATTCGAACGATTAGGCGGTAATCGTTCAGAGAACTATATTGTTGGATTTAATAAAAGTTCCAACGATTAACGTTTTTCGACCGTTTGGACAAGGACGAGTACGGTTCGACTGTTCCCGCTCCCATCATATCACGTGTAAACGAAAAAGAACGTATAGGTAGTAACAACGTAATATACGAAATAAAAATAATAAAACGCGTTCGCACATGTGCGAGGTGCAATTATAATATCGCAATAATACGGTTTCCCATGGAAACGGACAAAATTAACGTTATTATTACACCGACCCGGTGCAGGTTCATTCGTACACGGTAGGTACGTACGTGTAACAATAACGATAATAATAGTACAGAGCGCACAGCAGGTACGCGCGATATTACCCACTACAATACCGGCGTACTGCAATTACATTATTACATGTGGTGTGTAATAAACTACGTGTGGACTGTACACACGGGCATACGAACGCTCTGCGTACATTTTTTCATAAATTATATCGGTGTACCCGTGCGTACGAGCGCGAAACACGCATATTTTGTCGCCGTCGGATTATAATAATAATCGTGCGCGTTCGAACGCGGCTCGGAACGGTGAAAATAACGCCATTAAAATAAAAACGAAACAAAACATCTACGATTTTAATTTCTGGTAATAATGCATTCGATGCAAATCGCTTTGTAGTTATGTATATCATTTAAATTGTGGGCACCGATACGTCTCGCGCGCCACCGATTAAATCCAGGGTGTGCACAGTGCGAACGCTTTGCACTACGCCGCGTATAAACACTTGTATTTATTTTATAATGTTTCCCTTTGGACGATTCGAACATGCGATTCGAAACACTAAAAAGTAATTCGCGCCACGCAGGTTAACATGGCAATTAACCTCGTTTTTTTTTCATTTTATTACTTTTTCCATAAAATATGGCGGCGTGTGTAAGACGTGACCTGCGACGTATTGTTTTACTTTTTGCGTTTACTTGTTGAGGTGCACAATGTACGCGCAGAGATTAAAACGAATTCGTTATCAGGCGTACTACGTGTACATGGCCTATATACAATATGCCTTACGCGATTCTCGGTGTACGCCACGTTGTACGGATCGGATATGACATACATATGGTACGCTTTAAAACCATCTATGATGTCTCTCCGGCGACAGGATGATGTTGTCATGGGCGTGGATAGAGATAGGGGTGGCGAGTACAACCCTAACTCCCCGAAGAAACAAACCGTCAACAAGTCCGTCGCGAGACCTTTTCAAACGCTTCTTCCCCGGCAGCCCCCCGGAACGCGTGCATAGGTTCCATGTTTGCAATAAATAAAACTAAAAAAAACCCCCTTCCGCATCGTATTACACAACAATATATTTCACGCGTGTACCTACTACTGCGGCGTTGCAGGGACGCGAAAACAAGAAATGAAGTCGCGGGCGGGAATACGCGAGCGCGCAACACCGTGCAACACGTCCGTTTGTTGCGAAACGCTCGAACGTTTCGGAAGACAACGTTCACCTTGACGCGTTCAATACCTGAATGATAAATGTCTTGCGCAGTGCAAACAGAACGATGTGAACGCGAGACGCACCACCTCCGCCCCTCGGACGGGGCGAGAAACGTACAATACGAGTATTGTGGTAGCGCGGTTAGCAGCGAAAGGTGTAGTTTTTTTCTTATTTATTTATTTTTATTTCGACAAACAAACAAACACAATCAGCGTTAAACTGGCGGCGCGAAGGTGGCGGCGGCGGCGGCGGCGGCGGCCGCCGCAACGGTATTGAAACCGCGCGACGTGTGAATATGTGCGCGACCGCGACAAAAGCCGTGTTCATTGTTATCGTCGGGCCCGTCATCGTCGCCGTGTATTATCGCTATTATTATCGTATTGTGTAAACGTGCGGCGGCTGCTGCGGATTTCGCGTGTACGGAAAATACGATTTTTATTGTGTCGATTGTATATTTGTGTACGCGCACCCGCCCGCCCGTAGAAAACGTCGTCGTTCCTATCGCGTACACGTGTACACGGTCAACGGCGCAGTCGTCGTCGGGTGCGTGTACCGCGCACGGTTTATAAACACCGCGTATAATGTACCGGCGAGTGCAGTTTTTATGCGACCAGAGGAGCGCTTAACAAGCGCCCGTTGTGCTTTGCAGTCGAACCGTGACCCGAACGCTTTTGTGAGCGCCGGACGACGTATATGTTCCGTATTCGATCTATATTCCCGTAGTGTATTGTGCTGTACGCGCGCGTCGGAACATAGGGCGAAATCCGCACCTACGCGCATCGAACGTCGCAGCGAGGGACAACTCAAAGTTACTAGAGGGCCGATTTTTAGAAAATTAAAATCTACCGGGGCCGGAGCGTGAATGAAAAAATAAAGTCGTCCAAACTATAAATTTCAATTATTATCATAATTCATGTACACGGAAATAATAAATCCAAAACGACACGAGTGAAGTGACTGATATGGTTGAAAACTGCACGTTTACATTTAGACATTTAACGATGTTTAACACCGGATAACAATCTTTATATCATCGATAAGATAGGGTATGGAAGATAAACTTTGTACGGGGTAGTTTGAAAATAAAAGCAAGGGCCGCCAGTTGGCCCACCCCTGGAATATCGGACGAGAGCGGTGACGGGATGCGACGGAGGTTTGTCCAACATCATACACGTCCCGTAGGCCGCTATTGATTTCCCGGGACCGATGTTCCGCGTGTTATTCGCCGCGTTATGCCGTAGCACGCGGACGATCGCACGCAGCCGGGGATTCTTCGACGCGCGCGCCAAACCGTCAAGGCAATACGAGACCTGCGAGCAGAGCTGCAGATTTTCCCTGTACGATCCTTTGCGAAAAAAACACCACGCCTACGAACCGCGATGGTAGACGATTTTATTCAAGCGGCACCCATCGAAAGCCACTTAAAATATGTTCCGCCCGCGACACCCGCAGTACCCGCGGCGAAAACCGTGAAACCGAGCCCTTTGGACCGTTCGCGCGCCCAAACGCGATAACAATACGAGTGCGGATCCGACCGCGTTTTTCCGCGTCAACGGTACACACAACCCGATGCGATATTTGAATAACAACGCATGCGAAATTACGTTTGACATGTGTCAGTGAATTATATTTTTATTGTAATGCCCGCGGACCGCCGTCGCTCGTCAACGCGTACGTACCGCAGGGGCGAAATCGCGTCCCTCGCATAGGTGTAACGCGAATGCAAAACGAGTTGCTTTTATAATAAAAAACTGAACGCACGCGCGTATCTCCGTGTCAACCGTACGCGGTGTATGTTTGCACAGCGAGTCGCGTGATATACATACGTAATTGTATGAAACGTCGGTTTTATTATTTTTTTTTTATTCTTTTACCTCGTCTCGTGTCCGTGCGCAAAGGGACTCGCGGAGCGATACAATATATGCATATTACACGTGATCACGTTACGCGGTATTATGTTCAGAGGTGCCGTTTACAACGAAGTGCCGTTACAATGTGCCATTGTATAGATGTCAATTTCAGACGTTTGCTAGTCGCCCGTCGCACAAACGAACGAGGAATCAATGCGCTTCTGTACGTATTATTATAATCGGCGGCTAACAGGTATACGCGTGTGACCCGTGAACGTGGCGGCGCTGCGGATCCACAATACGGTACGGAAATCGGACCGCGAAACGCGCAAGAAATAATCGGCCCTGCCATATTATAATGTTTACCTAACCGCTCGCAACCCCGCGCCCCGGTCGTCCGGGGACAAAACCCGACGATAATTTTCCACGCGGTATTAATGTACGTGTGTGTCATAATACGCGTATATCGACGTATCGTGCGTATTACGGGCGTGTACACGGCATGTGTACTTGGCACGGAAATAATATCTACGAGCGTTTTATGAATATTATTATTTTTTACTGTATTATTCAGTGTTCGGTCACAAATAACATATATATGTGTATCGTAGAAAACCCGACGCCCATAAAGGTGAGAATTATATATTATTGTTTTTTATCAACGACACAGGTATATACGCGTCGTTTGACCACATCGCGCGGTGTGTGGTGCACGTCGGAACACACGCATACGGTATACACCCTATTATCCGCACGACCAGTCGGGCCCCCACCGCACGTTTTATTATGTATTAGACGTATTTTATTCGTCGCGTTTATTATTATTAACATTATCATTGTTGTTGTTGTTGTTGCGTCGTTCGATATTTTATACGAAATCGTCGACCGCGTGTGGGTGCCGGTCGGTGTGTCGAACAGTGCACCGTATACGTATACTCAGAGTAGTAGTGGACAACTGGCAGCGGTTACGCGGTCGCGTGCGGTCATAATGGAACTCGGTCGGACGATATAGTAGCATAATATAGTATACGTCTATTGTATCGGGGTATACTATTCGCGACTACAATATTTATATGGTGTCGGGCACGAAAGATATTGTTTCCTATGACGGCGCAGAGCACCTGCCCGCGGTACGTCGGGGCGGAATGCGCGCGCGTAGGGGTGGTTGTCGCTCATCGAGAGTTCATTATTTGCACCGCGATGCGGAAACTGCAGCAGGACGCGCGCTCGGTGCGCCGTATGCGTTTCGGGTGCTGACCCAGTAATAACTAGTTGCACAATCTCGAACAACACGGCTATATCTGACGAATAAAACACGATTTGTTACGATATCGTTTCCACGTCGAACAAAAAACGACAACGCTCGTTATCCTTGCTACTTTTGTCCATGATTCAGTTCGCGCGCGCATAGGTTTTCTGAGTATTCTAAAAAAAAAAAAAAAAAAAACCGATTCATTTGGAACCGTCGAACACTGTACGCTAACCGATTTATCGGGATCTAAAATAATGTTTTATACGGTCGGATCCGTTTTGTTTTGTTTTTATTATAATTTTCGATACTCGTATTCAACGCTTACTGATGAACTTCGTGTAGTTTTGTCGCTTCGCAATTCCATATCGCAATATAGGTCAATCAATGTGTGCACGGAAAGATTAAAATAAATGTAAGTATTATTCCGCAAATAGTTTAATTAAAATAATCAAAAGCCATGATGACGTATTTATTCGTGCGATAACACGGCCGTGTTATTATTATATTGTACGAAAGCAGATAAATTGTTTGCGTTAATTTGGGTTAATAGACGAAAAACGTTGGCAGTGTTATCCAAGTACTACTCGTTTATACGACCTGCACCTACTAGCGTACGATTATACATAGTGTTATAGTTTCGACTCATTATGTCAACGGAAATACATTGAAAAAGACCGTTTATTGGAGTAATTAGTAATTGTGAATACAATATGCGCCCTCAATGTCGAGCAAACACAACAACTAACGCGATTACACATAGTTTAATGTATATCATGTGTGGAACAAAACGATTTAAATTAAGCTGTCAGCTGGTATCATTATAATAGTTCAGAATTTACATGAAAATTGTGATTCTAAAAAAAATAAAAACCGAGAAGAAATTTAATCGATTACACGGAATAAATTGGTTACTCTATACTAAACGATCACAATGAAAACATACTTATAAATTAAACTACAGTTTTTTTTGTTTTTATATTATATATACATTTTATTTGTTTTTTTTTTTTTTTTTGAGTGTTATAATACAATAATTGTATTTATTGTAAATTTATATTTATATTTATTGTAATTGTATTTATTACAGTTATTGTAATTTTCGATTTTCTTAATAAACATATGTATAGCAGAAAATCCGTTATCACAGTATCCATTGATTCGATAATGTTACAGACCAAAGTTTGTAATATTACTTTTAAAAACGGATTTATGGTTTTACATGAATACATCACTACGGTGATAAATTATTAAATATTAAAATTATCGATCTTGTAAACTTGGATATTTTGATGAATCACGCTACGATAAACGAACTAAAATACTGAAATAAATCACAGCACAAAAATAATTGTTAATAATTATTATCCAAAACGATCTAACGAATTAATCAATACCCATCATGAATTAAATATAATGTTAACGAGTTTTTACGATATCATAACGATAATTTCGAAAACGACAGCGTTTTCAATTCGTTCGGAATAGAATTTCGTACTTTATGGGTCAAATGAGTGTTTGCCTAATCGCTGTACTTAAAATATATACTTTAATAATATGTAAAAGTATACTTATGTAAAGTATTCTATATATATATATATATAATACGGATGTACAATTACATCGTACAGGCGCATGCGATGTGATCGAAGATTTGAATAATTTCGATCCATATTGTATATTCGAGTACCAACACGGCTACATCAATCAAGTGCGTCGAACACATTTTACATAAAATAATACCGTATAATCGACGAAATCGTCTTTTGTTGTCCGGCTGCTGTTGCACCAACAACGACGGTAGCAGACGCGTATAGCTACCACCCCCGTGTCAGAAAACGTGTAGGTATACATACGAATATAATACGTTATATACGCGCACGAATAACGAGGGAATGCCCGCGGTTATGCAAATGCGGTACCTACCACCGAGAAATGGAGGTTTTCGTATACAGCAACAATATGCATATTGTTATGGTATCCCAACGCGCGAGCGCACATCTCCAGGGACGGTTCGTATTATGATTTCCGTCTGCATTGTGTACATTATTATTATTATTATTATTAGTAGTAGTACGTACGCGTAACAACGTAAACGGATAACGAGGAGTAACGGGTAATTTATCAATCGTTGTGCTATGTTCCACGTTTACAAGACTGACAAATGTACTCGCCCCTACTGAAGTAGCCCACGGCACCTACACATAACGACGACGACGACGACGCGCGCACAAGGGATTAAAACGGACGGTCAACACAACACATTACGGTCTCGACGCGCGGTGGCAGTTATTTTTTCCTACCGCCCGAATATGCATATTATTATATTATTCTGTCCGAAACGGTGCGGTGTGCGCGCATCACTGACGCTTGTACATAAATTACCCAAACGCACTTGTCTTACATCAAAACGATCACCAGGACGTAAGCGACAGCGTACCTATACGTACGGCATATTTACGTTATATTTGTATACGCGCGTATACCGATAATGATGTTGAACCGCATTGTGAATCTCGTTACACGGTGGCGGTGGCGGTAACGGGGCAAAGAGAATACAATGCGTACGGGAACGAGTTGCGAGCACGTCGCGAAAGGATATCATAACATCACATTTATACCTCGACGACGAGCCCGGTTGGGTCGACACCCCTACGGGCAATAGGGTTTGCAGAAGAGAAAAAAATCACAGCGTGATTCGGTTATATATATTTATTATATACACACACACACATTTGCTCACCGTGTGACGTTTTTCTCCTTCGCGGACAATAGCCTCGAGGAAGGAGAGATAGAAGAAAAAAATAAAACGTAAAAATACTCCTCTCGTTTATTTACAATGAATTGTGCACGGTTGGTGTGTGAGTGCGTGCGCAAGTAAAACACACATACAATGATACACACACACACACACACACACAGGAGACGGCCAAAGTATTTAGCCACAATATATACCTGTATAAATGACGACGATCGCGCGACGCAACCAATGGGGCGCGGTGTGAGGTCCTAACGCGCATGGTTTTTATCATCTTTCACTATCGCTCTCCGTCTCTCTCTTTCTCTCTGTCCTCGAGCAAGGGACAATAGCCGCTTGTATTATATGCCTTTTAACAACGTCAAAACACACGCGCACATACACGTATTATTATATTGCTACTCTCGTGGATCTAACACACGCGCGCACACACGCACACGTAGGTACAATGATATAATATGTTTTATACGCGCGCACCCATAAGGACAGAGTTATTTCTCTCTGCCTATCCCTCTCTTGCACGCGCGTGTATCGAACGCGCGATCAAGTCTCCTCCGAAAGAGCATTTGAGGAATTCACAGGAACTATTAACTTCGACCGCGGCAGCCGTACGTTGTATTATATAGGCGCTCGCGCGCACACGTAACGTACAAAAGACACACGGCGTGGAGACCTACAGCGTCGAGATCGCGACCGGTAACGCACGACCAGAATGATCGATGTGTTGACCCCATCATCTGCCACCGCCACTTTTACCGCCACTTCGTCCCCTTGTTATCAGCTGCGGTGATATCGCGTAGCGTTGTATTGTTCGCGATATTAGTTTATACGTAGATACATGTACAGGCGCACTCGCCGGGGAGAACAGTCGTAAGAATATTGAACGACGTGTCCCCGTGTACATGTGCTCCCACGTTTGTCCGCATTATTCCGGTCTCGAGTTCGACGATTACTTACAATATCTGCCTATAGTGTTACGTGTACAGGTACGCCATTTTTATTTATTTATTTTTTTTTTTTTTGATATAATATTATGTACGGTCACCCCATGTGTGTGGCATACACTCCCCGACCCTGCCCGTACGTGTTTTGTAAAGGCTTGGGGGCGAAACAGTACCAAGTCTAAACACGACTGGGTTACGCGTATTACCGGGTTTATTTATGTACAATTCAAACGGCCGCCGCAATCGACCCGAGTCGATGTAATATAGCTGTATAAATAATAAATAAATTATTACTGTTAGCTGCTCGTTTCGGGAAATCAATAGAAACATCGTTAATAATAAACGACTAAACTACGCGAATTAGTCTCCACAGCGCAATTATAATATCCTAGACTATGCCGTACACGCGTAATACCATACTGCGGTATACCTCCGTACATCCGTATGGAATATATATCATTATATATATTCTATACGGATGTATATGTATATAATGGTGCACGGGGTAAGGTTTTTTTTTTCACCCCCGTTTCACGCGTCTTTTGTCGAACTCGTCAAAAATGTATACAATCAATAATCCGGTATAAGCCAGTTGTATACACGTGTACATTACGCGATGCAACTACAGCTCTCCAAATGGTTCGTTTATATTTTCTTGCAAAATTTATCGATTTCACGATGACTTCGGGTATGCGTGAACACTATTGCGCACTGAAATTATTTATCGGAAACGTTTGGATGGTATTCGAAAGTGCTCAGACGATTATAATTCAAAAACATTCTTTTACACGCTCGTACCAATCGGTGTTGGTGTTTTAAACTGTTGACCACACCACACTAAAGTGATATTATTCCTTAAAATTACGTATTAATTAAAAATCAAGAGCTGCGTATCGATAAAGTGTAATAACGTACTATTTTTATTACGTCAAATGTATACTTAGTATATGTACTGGGTAGTTAAACTGCATAATCATAATGCGTAATGTAATACAGCTCGAGTTTAATTGAATTTTGTATCATAATACTCTACATGCAAATGAAACAAGACTAATGCGTATGAGATGGGAAATCATCTAAACGAAAATACGTTGCTGAAGTAATGATATATTATTATATCATCAATGTAGATAATACAATGTAATACATGCGTATAAAATATGAGCATCGAATATAAATGAAAACTAGAACATTAGAAGCGCATATACGGCATCGAATTTATTTTGTGTTTGAATAAATTATTATTCATCGTTGAATCGTTTCAATATTAAAACGTATACATTTATGATATGATGCTATCAATCCACTCATATTTTACGGATACTAAATTTATGGTTTGATTAACGATCGATGGCCAATACATGAAAACAATATTTGAAATGTTTCGTCATGATTTGATCAGTACATATACGGAAAAAGTTCATAAATATACAAATGGATCAAAAGTATACACATACCTTCCAGTTTTAGTGATGATCATTTCTGTGCCTAGTTCGTGAAATTTGGTCCAGAGTTCTTTTGAAACGGATTCGAGGTAGCATTCGGTGGACACTAAATCTGGGCTGGTACACTTTGCCAACATTGTCGACAGGTTTTTAGACGGAGCCTGTGCTGAATCGTGCGGAGGAGGTGTCCTGTCTCCATCCTCGGAGGACGCGCTAACCGTTTCTCTATATTTCTTTTTCTTCGAGCCACTTGTTCCACCATTTTGCTTCCCCGTGCCCGTGTCTATTGAAGACCGGTGATGATAACGGCTAGAAGCCAAATCTTCTGGTTCCGACGTTTCGACAACGTCCACTTCGATATCCAAATCTTCAGTGCCGCCCATTGAACCTTCGCCTTCGGTGCCTGTAACACGTAATTCAACGTCTATAACATACAAATATTTATAGTTACATTGTTTGTGTATGTATATGCAAATACGACTTACATACATCATGTCGTATTACGAGTACTAGCTGTACACAAATAAATACTAACGTCAGATGCTAATAAGGTGATAAGTACATCGAAACCGATTACAATATAATATCTATTTACCGTATTAAGGTTATAAAAAGTACCTAAATTGCTGACAATTTGTTCAAAGGAAAGCAATTTAGAAACTTCTAATAATTATAAACAACGTACATACGTGTATACGTTGTATACGATATGAATATTATTATAATTATGTATACGTTCCATTGCACGATATACAGTTGTGATATTTAAATTATATTTCGATAGAGTTAAACGATTCGGTTAAAATAATAATATTTAATTAAAACTGATTCGACTAATTTGGAATTATCGGTAAACGATAATATATACAGACATCGCTTTTGTAGTACAAAGTTATAATTACCGAAATGATTATAAATCATTATTAAAACGTTATTCGTGTATTATATATAAATATTATTAAGTATTATTAATATTACTACGTCACTATGCGGTTTTATCGGTGTTGTGAAATTGTGCCCTAAGAATATTTGGATATTATTATGTATAATTAAAATGAAATATAATGTGTTAAAAATCGTAATTCGAACAGTATAATAGAACAAATTAATTTTTAATTCGTACCGTTTGAAAGGTCAAAACAATCTAACGTTTTGCATGAATGTATGCGCAGATCCAGGCTCTAATGGCGTAACGATAAAATCAATAAAATAATAGTTGTGAGTACAATTATTGTAACAGTCTGAGAAGTAGCCCGTAATAATAACGAGTAAAACGAACAATGGAATGGAATCAATTTACGAGTATACGTCAACTGTACGTATTACAATCGGTGTAAACCTATAACGTACCGGGATCAGCTGGCGTATACGTTTGAAGTTACGACTAACCGTGTAAAGTACGTTCAACAGATAAATCGCCATAAAAATATAGCCGCGCGGCATCGTTTGCAAACGGCACGTAAAGAACCAAGTGCAATATGAATTTCTGCTGGAATCGAACCGCGCGCGACGGTGCAGGCAAAACATTCCATGGGTACGCGGATTATTTATGATTCCTCCGGGGTTCGGGCTCTTTTCGAAATATTGCAACGGCAACGGGGTAGCAAAGGTACAAAGTAAACAGACAATTGTTTACGGGTCTACTCACCGAACACGATGTTTTGCCTGGACTCGGCGGCGTCATCTTTGCGCATAATGGCGTCGATCGAAAAGTCCGTGGGCTTCTTGATCGCGCTCGCGGGATGCTGCTCCTGGTTGGACGTGCCCATTATCATATTATTGTTACCGGCCGGGTCCTCTCGGCGCGTCCTTGACGCGACGCGCAACAGACGGACCGGAATCCGCGGGACGGTTGACGCGATACAGTTACTGGTCTGAGCGTTTGGCGCGACGCAACGAGTCCTACACGGTGCGACGGTGGACGGTGAGCCGGTCGGACTTGGCGATCATCGTTCGGCTGATAACACTGCCGCTAAGAGTCTAGGGCGCCCCGACGTGGACGGGTGTGGCAAGCGGACGGCTCGGTCGAGCGAATGTTTACCGCACGGAAAAGTTTGAGTACAGAAAAATGTTATGGAAAATAAGAACGAGATGAAACTGAAAAACAAATAAAAAAACCGGTACAATATGATTTTATTGTTGTTGTAAAAACATATGCGCCCGTGACACGACCGCCGCCGGAGACTACGTCGTCGACTCTGCTGCGCGTACGCCGTGTGTGTGTACGACCGGTCGGGTTAACGTGGCGATACTGGTACGGCGCGGCCAGTGCGCAGGTCGAAGCGACGGCGGTGGCGGCGGTCCCGGGCCCTGCCCACGACGGTAGATCGGCCGAGAGGACGCCGGGCGTGGCCACTTGGTATCGATCTCGCCTCAGCGCGTCCCCACCGGCTGGGCGTGGCCTCTCGCCCTATCCCGCGCCGCACTCGCCGCGCACCCGTACCCGCCCCCGAACCGTTCCCACCGCCACGGCGATAATGTGCTGCTCGCCCGTTGTTGATTTTCTCCGGGCTTTCCCCCTCCTGCCAGTGCCCCGATCCTTTCCACTCGATCATCACCCACCCCCTCAACACCGTTTCTTACGACCGGTCTATATACATCATTATGTACTCCGCTGCACAGCCGTTTCTTCCGTATTTAAATATATTACGCGCCGCGGCATAAGTCCGCGTATCCGACAGCCACTACGAAATCGTTCCCATCGTTTACAATAACAATAATAACGTATTAATCCATACGCGCTGAGGGGACCGCAAAAATATTTTTAGAAAAAAAAAAAATTAATAAAACTGTTACTCGCTTTTTTTCCTTTATTTTTTATCTATTTTACTATTACTTGTTCGTCATTAACCTTTTCGATTAAAAAATAAAAAATAAAAGGCCAATTCGAATGATTGAAAAATTTATTAAAAATGTGTATGCTTTTTTTTTTTTACAATGTTAAAAAGATTTGTAAAAAAAAAAAAACATATGAAAATGTATTTATTTTTATTTTGCTCATTTCTTCCATATTCTTTCCATTGTCTGTTTAACCGAAGAGAGAAATTCATGAAATTGTTAATAATACATATGAACGGGGCGAAACATCTCAAGAGGTTATCGGGACATGAACCGGAAAAACAAAAGATACTTCGGTTTTTAAACGTGAAGCATGGTTTATTGTTTATTATTGTTCATGATTTTCGTTGCATTACCGCACGGAAATCAAGAGTATTTCTCTTTAAAAATCGTTTTACGGTCCCTCGTTCGACGATCGTTTCGAATGTCGTTCATTCGAATTCGTCCGCGGTGCACAAGTGTGTGTGTTAGAAGAACGGGAACAAGTGGGTAGGGCCTGCTCAAGGTATAGGCGACAAAGCACCTGCCTAGAGCGGCACATTAGTAGGGGTGACATTTTCAAAATTGACTATTACATTTTTTTTTAGTTTTATCGGTCTTTTATGAGAAAAATATTTAAATCAATTCATTCGTGAAAATCACTTACCAATAATATATAATAAAATATTATCGTCCCAAGTTATTATATTACTTTATATTAAGGCCTACGCTGGGCGTTTTCGATTATTCCAAAAATATAAATAACCACTGCCGCGATTGAGTAATAATTATAGAAATCATTTTTAGGTTCATTTAATTTTATACATACAATAATAAATAGGGTGAAGGGCCAAGTTAAAATAAGAACTAATTTTTTTTTTTTAGCGGTGGCAAAATTTGATTTAGCTTAGTACACTATTTTTGCTTAGGTCATCCCTGCCAGTGGATTAGATGTTCTCCGAAACGAATTGTAACACGCAGTACACGGTCGTTTTCCTATCCGTGTCTCGTGTTGTCCGCCACTGCCGCACCTGTCGTCCGCCGAAAGTCCACCGTCGATGTCCTTAGACATACTCCTCGTCGCAATGGCGTACGCGCATGGCGTTTGCACAGCGTTGTTGGCGATATTTATACGATATTGTTGTTTACGAACAATATTTATCACTACAGTTATCAATAAACGTTCCGATGTTCGCCATGTGTGTTTCGGACGGTGTTTTCCGTACGCGTTTTTCAGTTTACGGTTTTTAAAAATCAGTTTGTAAATACACGCACCTATACGTGAATCGTGTATAAGTACATGTATAAATATGTGTGTGTGTGTGTGTGTGTGTGTGTGTAAATCTACTGTTCATTTTTACGGATTTTTATACAATCATACACATAGGTGTTGTGCACCGCATTGTTCACGCGACTTGTACCGCGACAAAAATAATGCGCAGGAATGCATGACGTCGTGTTATTGCCATTCGTTATATTAATGTATACGATCGAATCGAATAAACTTGTTGACACGCGTCGGTATCCGAATGAATCATCATCAACGAATTTAAAATTACGTTTAATACTTACCCGTGTACTATACGCATCATTGTAGATACTTACGTTTGTGTAGCGTGTACGTAACTGTTGTACGCGCATTGGATGCGCACATAATATCTTCTTCTCCTCCGCTTTTCTCTCCGACTACTTGGGGTCGGCCGCCCTCGTCCTTAACCTCCACTCGTCTCCGTTTTCTACATCCTCTACTCGCACACACCAACAGCCCTTATATCATTCTCAATCGTATCCGACCACCTATTTTTTGGTCCTGTTCTTTTTCTCTTCCCTTCAACGTTCGTTTTCATAACCACTCTTACTGCTTTTATTTCCTTTCGTCTCATCACATGCCCAAACAGTTGCAGTTTATTTTTTCTCATTTTTTCCACCATCTACACCAATACACTACCTACTTCACACATATTCGTTCCTTATTCTATCTTTTCTTATCATTAATATACAGTAGGTACGTAGGAAACGGATTGGTACCCACGAAAACCCACGAAATAAACGTTTAAAAATTTCTCGTTAAAAAAAATACCTTTGATACGTTACAAAATATTTATTTTTTTTTTAAAAAAAAATTATTCTCTGAAAATTGAAAATTGTTTTGCAAAAAAGTATGTTTGAAAACTTAAAACTTTTAATAACTCCCGTTGTTGTTTAGTCGATTTCATCAATATTATTATTATTATTTGCCAATAATATTTCAACAGGATGTGTTGGTTTACAATACACCTACAAACCCATATATAAAAATATATTTTTCGTCATCAAATTCATAATTATCAATTTACCTTATTGCACTGGATGATAAAAATAAATAAATCTACTATAAATGACAATTATGAAAAATAAAATAAAAGTTAAAATACACTGAAAATGTAAAAGAAAACTGTGTGTTATTTAAATAAGAATGATTTAAATCGTACGTATTACTTATCAAATATCTAATATATTATTTTAGTAATTATATGCGTTTAAATATACATTCATTTTTTAATTATATATTTGCACAATATAATATATATATTAAGGAAAAATATTTTTTAAATTTTATAATTTTCTTTTCTTTACCTAATTCTGTATGAAAAAAGACTGTACCTATGTACACACCATATGTATTCCACTATTATACAAAGTTGGGCATTAGTCGAATAAAATATTATTCGATTGATTATTTGAATAAAAAATTATTTTTCATTGATTTATTCTTGATTTTACTATTGATTTTTATTTTTATTCATTATTTTAATTTGTATTATTATTCGTTGTTCGTTATTCCTTATAATCATATAAATAATAAATTTAAATCTTAAATAACGATGTATAATAATAATAGACTTATTATTTAGACTTAAATAATATATATAAATGTAATATATATTAAATTTATATTTAATATCATTTATGATTTTAACGAATAAATTTATTCTGAATAATTGTTTTATTCACGAATAAAACTGTTCAGAACAATTTTATTCCTTATTCAGTACACCACAATTATTCAAAATAAAAAAATTATTCTTTATTCATAAATTAATTAATTATTCTTTATTTTGATTTGTTTTTGCCAAACTCTGTTGTACACGCATTACATTATAATATACATTTACCGCAGCTGCAGCGTATTTAATATATTCTATTATTTTTCACGATTTATAAATTATACAAACTAATTCAATTCAAAACCTTTTATTTTATATATAAAATATATGATAGTATTAATAACTATACAAGTCTAAACGAACATAGTTTTAGGCCATAAACATTTATTTTGGTTGTGTGCATGTACGCGTGTCGGTGTGTATACGGGGGGAACGGAACTGAGACTCATAAGCTCAAAATATGCCGTTGAGTATATAAATTGCCATTTGGAATACACTATTTACGAATTATATTGTACGCCCGACCCATTAAAACAACATTAAACTCGAAGGAAAAAACGTTCTCCTTGCACACACTCACGCACCGTGTAGTCATTTATTCGATTATGTATTGGATTTAAGTGGCACGTGCGAAGGAAATAGTATTTTGACAAAATTGAAAAATATTTTTTTTACTGCGAACGAAAACCCGTCCAATAACCTAAGGTTTTTCCATTCCCTCTCCCCTCCCCCGGTAAGTTTATTCCGAGATTTTAAATTAGTAGTTTTAACGAATAAATGGAAACTTTTCTCGTTTATACGTAAATATTGTTGACTGTAGGCATATACACTAACCAGCTGCGCAGCTATATAGTATAATTCTCAGTAATTTATATAAGTTTCACGAAACGCAGTCGTTAGAAATGCAGTCGGCAACATAAAATGATGGCACCACGTTTCGTTAATGTTTAATACAAGGTACGCAAGCGCAAACGGATAAAATAATCTTGTTTATACATTGCAATTTATTCGGTTATAAGTTTCTGCAAGTTGTGTACAATATTAACTCACTCGACATTTCATGATTCGAACACCATGTACGCACTGAAACATGATTGTAATAATAACTAAAACATGCATAGATAATTGTTCCTCCAAAACGCGATTTCAAATGAGAATACAACCGATAAACAAATTAATTTATAATTATACTAAGGATATATCTCCGTATGGTTTAACTATGTTTAATTAATAATTTATGTTTCGTGAGTTTGAACTCACGAAGATATTAAAAAAAAATTTAAAAAATATTTTAAAATCTTGTAGACACGTGTCGATGTCCGAGTTAAACGTTTGACGTTTATACAAAGTTGTGTTCGAATAGACCAATAACTTTTTATCATTCCTATAAATATTAACATATATTATGTATTATGCAAGAATGATCGTAATTTATATTATTTCTTGACAACGAAACTATCATCAACCTATGTATCAATGTTTATAGCAATAGAACACACAACCTTAATTATTATCGGTTCCTATACTAATATAGGGTGTAAATTTATTTAACTATCAAACTTTGAAAGATTATTTAACTCTGTTGTGACGTTTAATCGTCAGACAATTGTTAAGAAATATAGACTTCTATGCGCATTTTAACTATATTTTCTTGAGAATATAATTCATGCGGTGAACAGAAGTTTTATCCATATCACTTATGATATGTAGTGACTACACTAACCATATCACTTTACACCTATCCCGTAGGTTTGACTACTTTTTTTCGTTAAATAGAAACACACGATAAAATATTTTAATAATGTGCATTTGTCTGTATGCTAGAGCTTTGCACGGTCTGGCGTAGACCGGTCTGGACCACGGTTCGGTCTTTATCGGTCCGATCTCCTTATCTAAAAAAAAAAAATCAGTCCGGTCTGGTTCGTTAGCCTTAAGTTCAATAAGATTATAATGGTCTTAATTTTGAACAACGATTTAATATGATTTTACGTACCTACATACATTACATAGTAAAATAATACCCAACATAGTAATATGTTATTTTCACTCAGATTATAATGCTTGGGACACCAAAATAGCTCATCGCGTTTCTGTATGTTTTTATGGGTGACGTAATATCTACTTATTATAGAATATAGAATTCGAGTTAATGATTGTGAATAATCTGACATCTGTAATATTTCCAAATGTACTTGTACATTGTGGACAGTTTTATAATTATATGGTTTTATATTTTAATTTCAACATTTTACGTCTTGATGTTGTGTGTGAAAACGAAAGATTATTAACGCGATCCCCATTTGGTGAGTAATTATTTTCAATCGTATGCTCTCAACCCATACGAGAAAAATACGACCTAACAGTTAGTACCTATACAATTATTTCGCATAACTTATCGAGGGGGCTTTTGTTGGATTTTTATAACTACAAAACAAATTGTATATAATATAGTAATATAAAATCAATATAGTTAGAGACTTGAAGTTCTCTAAATCTTGGTACAGTTTTATCTTTGAAAAATGTAAATATTTCAATTGTAACACAAGACAGTCCGCGCTTGGTGCGCATTATTATTTCGTCCGGTCCGGTCCGATTTCATATTTTATTTCAGCGGTCCGATCCGGTCTTGAAACGTATCGGTCCGGTGCGGTGTTGAAAAAGTAAAAATAAAACGCGTTCTAAGCGTTCGGAGTTCGCGGAGCAAAAACCCTACTCGACTCCCATCGCGTACCGCACCGACGGTGTTATAATAGTTAATGACTACAGACCGGATGGTAACGTACGGGTTTCGTCGACTTCAATTTGTTATTATCGTGTTCCGTGTCCCGCGGGGGACATTTGTTAACGATGGTAACACGACGATACCGCACTCCGAACGCACACGTATCGCGTTCGGCTTACCGAAACGATTGGCGAACAATCGCGAAAGAATACCACATACGTCGCCGCAGCACACGGGTCGCGCGCGCTAATCGTTCGCCCGAAACCGTCGGAACATCCGTTCGCACAACGCGCGCGCACACGTGCACGGGGACACTCTATATTTGCGATGCGCGTCGAATCGGATTTTCGAAAACCTAACTGCACCGGTTTCGCGGGGGGGGGGGGGGGGGGGCAACGGCGTTTGTACGTCGTACACCCTTTCGCGACGGTCCGCCGCCGTACGGACGCGTTAACACAGAGACGTTCTCGACTATAATCACCGATATCGTTGACCCGCGTGCAGTGCCGTATCGCGTTCGGCTTACGCGGTAACAAAAAGAAAAAAAAAATATTTATAAACGATACAAACGCGTACCACGTGTATATTAATGATCTGTCGTGTACGAGAGCGACGCGTTACGCACCGATCGTACACGCCTACGAACAGATGGTTAATTGCCGTCGGGGGTCCGAAATAGTGTCCGCGCGCCGTGTGCGGCAACCGTCGGCCTCCGTCCCGCGCGCGTACCCGTGTGACGATCCGGAGCCGTTCTTGTGCCGCACACGTGCGGGCCGGACTGCCCGTGTCGCGAACGGAAGAGGAAAGTGGACGTAAGTTCGCACGGAGACCGTTAAATGCGCGTTAGCCAAACGCGCGTTTTTTGGTTAGTGTTCACGTGAGAGGCGTTGAACGCGCGTCCACATTGAGACCGTATGATATAAATTTATACACGGGCACAAAATATTTTGATAGTTATACTAATTTTTAGTAGTAAATAGACGTACAACAATGTACATAAAACTTTATTTTAAAAACAAACAATATGTATTTTTTTTTTTTTTTTTTAATAATAGTTTTAAATAATTCATTTATGTATAGAATTTTTTTCCAAAAAACAATATGAAACAAAATAAATTATGTCTATATTATATATTTAATTGATTTTAAATTTTATATCAAATTATAAAATACAAAATAGTTAACAATACTTACCATGGAATTTTTTTCTTTCTTCCGTGTCACTTGGGTCACTAAAAATTAGAACGATTTCTTCCCAGGCCTTTCTTTTACTGATTTTATTTGAATATTCACTACTTGTCATATCCTAAATTGGGGGTCTTTTTTCAATTTCGTCAATGAATAAATCAGTATCAAATTCCTCACTATCCATTTTTGATTTTTTAGAAAACTTTTTCGAAAAAACAAATGAAAATATCGAAAAACAAGAACCTATCGCTTCAAAACGCGCGTTGCAACTGAACACGTCAATGCAAAACTGTACAATGTTCAAACGCGCGTCAACTTGCGCTGACGCGCGTTGACAGGTTTTTTGCGTTGTCGCTGCGTTGAACGCGCGTTACCATGTGTACAGTTAATAGCTATTAATAGTAATTGTAAGCGCGCGTTTAACGCCTCTCATGTCAACTAGCCCTAACGATTCACACGCGCGTTCGACGTGCACGGTGATTCCGCCGGACGAGGCTCGCGTTACGATTTCGTCGCGTCCCGTTGCAGCGCGCGCGCGTTTCTTTCGCGAATATCTCGCGCGATACGGCCGACGTGCGCTCGTCGGGACCGTTCGCAAACGGCTGTTTTGACATCGTATCTTCGGCGCGGGCGCAACACCACGACCGTTGACAACGCATAGTGTTCCGTCGGACGGTCCGTTCGAACCGTTCTGAAAGCACTTTTCCGAATTTCGACGGTCAGCGTTTCCGGATCGATTACCATCTGAAAAAAATGTTTGTTCCCGTTTGGAAAACGGAAGCTTACACAATCGCGGCACACTCGTTTAAGCCTCGATCACAGTGAGCGGGTTTACACGCTAGGCACCGGCGAATCGACTCGCTGCGACTAAAGTCGCTCGATATAATCAGCTTAGTCGCTTACTCGCCGCGTGTTGAATACTCGCTACTCGCTTGCGGTTAAAGTTAACGGCCGGGCTACTTCAGTCGCTAGTCACTGACGTTTTTACATTCCAACGCGTGAAATCGCTCAATGTAATCGCCCTAGCTGGTGAAATCGCTGGTGTGCCAGCGGTTAGTGACTGGTCAAAATGTCGGAAGCTGTAGTTCGCGCGGGAGTTATTGTGATTTCTCATTTATTGCGACAGGAGTTGGAAAAGAAAAAGTATAAAAAGAAAAGGTTATGGATCAGAAGTTGGATTTCATGGCGAGAGAAATATGGTGCATCCAATACATTATAAAAATAACTAAAACACGATGACTTTGCAGTCTGTCAAAATATTCTAAGGATGAACGGGGCCCAGTTAAATAAATAATTAATAAATAATACAATTTAAAATACAAACGAAAACAAATGAGTTATCTATATCAACGACAACTTTTTGTTACACGTATATCACACGAATGCGTGCACGCGACTAGCGAACGAGCGAATTTAATCGCTCGATGTAATCGGACAAGTCGCTACACGCTCGCGCGCGCGCGACTTTAATCGTTAGTAAAATCGCTCGATGTAATCGAGGCTTTAGTAGTGTAGTGGTACAAACGATCTTCGAAAACATAGTCTTGCCGTACATTTTTCACAAATCGTAATTATCGATTAACGATTTATCCACGGGCAAGGGTGGACCGCGCTTAACGAACCACACTGCATAGCAGATAATTATCATCACAACGCGTGTAATTGTAATCGTATATCATAATACGTATACGAGACATTACAATACTGTCGTTAATGAATACATAGTTGTGCATAGTAGCGCGTGTAGGACAATGTTGCAGCTGGTGCCCATAAAATACGCACCTATCCGACCCGTGGCGATTTCATTAAAACGGCGTGTAATAATTTTCTTGAACTGCATGCGCAGCACCTTGAGCAGATAACCGTACGCACGAGTAGTACCGACACGAAAATTCATTATGTTTAATAATATTATTAATTTTTATATTTTTTAACTACGTTATAAAAACACCAGTCAACGCCGCCACCGCGACGAAGGTTGCGCGGTGCGAACCAAGTCGTAATTATTTGTACTCGCCACTCATTTTCCCCTGCGACTATGTTATGATAAATCGTTAAATTTTCACAAACATGTTTCGTTTCGACTGGACGTATGCATTTATTATCAACAGGCCAACTACGCGGTACAGAATGTGTGTTCATAATACGTGTATAATATACAACTGTGTGTACTCGCGTATGAACTGGTGTGCATTCCGTCTTACAGTATGTGTAAAAGAAAACAACTGAAAACAATTATACGAATATCGGATTTGCATGAAAAGTATTCGAATAAAAAAATAATTTATTCTAAACGTGTACGAGACTTTAAAACGCGCGGTTTCTTTTATTCCGGTACAGTACGTCTTTGACCTATGGCCATAGACAACACGGTCGTAAGACGTATTGTACAACAAACGATACACATTGTACGAGTGCGATCGGCGAACAATAAATAGTAATATCGGCGAAGTAGTAACTATTATACTGTTCGATCATTTCATCAACCAAATGCCGAATATGCTGTTGTGTGATTATTGTTATCGTAGAAACGGTGAGACTTTCTAAACTTAGAATAAAGGTTCATGAAGGTAATTATAGTGTAGATTAGCGCAATTAATTGTTCAGTAAGAAGGATAAAAAAAAGTCATCGTGTCGGCGTGTACATGTATACCTGCTGAAGGATACGTGCAGCAGTGCATGTAAGAGGTCAGAGGTACTTAGGCGAACGAAAAGCGCCGTGCACCGTCGTATATTTACATATACACGTCTACACACCGGCGGTTTCGATTGGTTACTATGTACTTTCAAACCTTGTAATACCGGGTAAGATTCAGGATAAATAACGGTTCTGTCCATCTACAACCGGCGAGAAACTGATAAAAATCGAATTAAAATTTTATTTGATACTAATTGATGTGCAAAAATATAATTTGTAAAAATACAAAGATGTGAAATCAAAATCGACAACCATGTGACTTTTCCTGTTTCCGGAGTTGGTGGTTCGTGTGTAAAATGCATCGTATTAGTACGTTATACGTATCCGTACTCGTATATACATATACAGATCATTTGATCGACAAATATGATTCTCGAATGTTCTCGGTTTCTATTACCTTTAATTTTCTCTTCTATTATTCCAAAAATTAGTTCGTTTCCGTACCTCAATGTGTAATCAATCGTGTTCCATCTTTTTGCTTCCGATGGTCCAACAATGCAATATTTAACAGAAAAAAAATCGGGCTTCAAGCGTTACGTCGTGCTCGTGGTTTTCGACCACGCGTTATTCGCAACAACGACGATCCCAATAACGGTGTGAAACGAACGGTGTAACCGTTTACCGCCCGAGTTCGTCGCCGCAGCCCCGAAACGTGTTATCGCGTTTTCCGCAAGCACTAGCCGTACTACACACATCCGATGCCTTTTTCGTCTCCACGCGACAATATTCTTCTTTCTCTTCCATTAACACAACTTTGTGTTCGCGTGTGCGTGCAGGGCCGAGGTGAGAGACACCCGGGTCCGGAAAATTTGTAGTCCTTAATTTCCGGGCCCTATGGAAAATTCCGGCCCGGGGGATCATTCCTCCCCCCCTTTATCGTCAGGCCTGTGTGTGTGTGTGTGTATGGGTGCGCACGCGCGTTCACTGCACGGTTTTCATCTCGAACTGCCTAAATGTGCAACCTCCCAGGTCTTTTCATCCGGTATTCTTCTCTAGAGTTACCGTTCCACGTCGTTGCCCCAACCGTTGTCCCGTTCGGTCCGCATCTCATCATCATTACGTGGGTATTACTGTTGAACCGTTCGACGCTTAACGTTTTAAGTTGTAGAGCTATCAGTATTTTCGCAATGGTTACGTTGCACGAAATGATTACCGAAACCCATTACGAAGTGTTTGACTTTCGAAACATTTTAAAAACCTCTACGTCGGTCTGATCGTAAAAATCACTTTACAATAATTTATTCAGATCGGGTCGATGTTGATCGAGTCGGAGAGCGGGTATACTGCTAACAATATTTTATTGAAAATAACGCGATGAAACTAAAACTGATGTAATTTTCCTTAATCGAAACTTGTGATGAGCTTTTTTGCGGCAATCGTTAGCTACCGATAAATCTGTTCTCAGGGTCTTACTTTGAATGTCTATTAATCACGAACAAATAAAAAATAAAACTACTCTAGAAGTCTAGATCTGATAGTAATTATAGCCGTAACCGTATCAATTGGGCCGTTTAGCGTTTGTTAAAACTGCCAGATGATAGTAGATCATATTTTGTTTTGAATGATTTGTACTCCAACAATACTTCAACTGACCGCAAAACGGAAATCGTATAATGCCGTATTTTGGAAATATTCGAAAATCGGTTATTTTCTTGACTTATGAACGGCTAATTTGACTAATGTGGTTCTGAAAAGAAATTGTAAAATACATAGTTCCACAGGCCCATTTTGAAAAACCTTGATTTAATAATATTAATTTCGTGTAGATACGCGAAATAATGCGTAAATAATGATGATCTGGAACTTGCGGGTCACTCGCCGCGTTTAATATCATATTATTATGTTGCTCGTACGAGTGTTATACAACTGAAACGTATATATACATATTATGTTGCAGATTATTTTTATATATACGCGGTTATTATAGCGTTTATACAAAGAAATGTAATATCATTTTTGCACTACAGCTCGCAAAAAACCATTATACGATATTTGGATCGTGCGATTCACGTCCCTGGGGCTTATGGCTTGCACACTATTATTATTATTATGTACAACTAACGCGGTAATATGTAAATTATATGGTAATTTGTTGCAGCCAAAGTTAGCGACAAACTTTTTCAGTACATGTACTCACATTGTACATATATATATATATATATATATATACTTTCCGCTCCCTCGTCCTTTTGCTAATCTTTTCCTTCCCATCAACCTCCTCTCTCCTCACCTTTCTTTATATTTTATGTATATACTTATAAAAGCCCTGTTGGAAGAGGAAGCGTTTCACGGTGTTTGCGTGAAATAGATATCTTTCTCATTCTTTCTCTTTCTCTTTCTCTTTCTCTCTCTCTCCCTCTCTCTCTCTCTCTCTCTCTCTCGACTAAAGAATTATATTATGTATTTTATACGAAAAAAAGTATGTACTTAATACGACGAGACTGCTTTTTATTTAAAGTAGTACATCGTATATTATCTACTATTAAGTTAGTTTCGGAAAAAACGAGATAAGAAACGACTAAACAGGCGAATACGAATTTACCATTTACAACACGCATATTATTTGTCGGAGATTGACGATATTTCTTGTTTTTTTTTCTATATTTTTAATTTAGAAAATTATACAATCTATACCTATACGTACAAAAAATTAGTATAATAATCATAATAGATATTCAGATTTGTTATAATGGGGTGACTTGAACGTTCAGATAATAAATGTTAAATTGAATTTGAGTACCTAAATAATATGTGCTGCCTATGGTTTTCTTTGCAACACCGTCGTCATGCTGAGTTACTTACGTAGCTTAATAATAAAAATAGTTATTTTACTTGTAGCAATGGATATAAATTAAACAGTGGACTCGTGAGATGATTTGAAATACAACTCCAGATAATAATATTTTACTCTATCAATCGGTTTTCAAGTGTGAAAATAACTGTTCCTTGTTTCAATCAGAATCTATAAAAAAAATTATAATTTCAAAACAATAAATCGGAATTCACAGTCAAAAGATAAAATAACCTAAACATGTGAAAATGGTTTTAAAACAATGAAAAATATCCGTAGTTAAATTCATATTATAATAGCTAAGACATTTTATTTTAGACCTCAGTTATTTTTTTTAAGTAATTTATGGGTTTCATTAGTATTTGAAATGAAAGTTTATTAGCTATACGAAAAATCCAAATAAAGTCAGAATATTTTTTTGTCACTTGATAGTGCATTTTTACTGCGCGAAAATATCTAACTGAGGTAATACAAATAAATAACATTATGAATACAATCGCGAAGGAAATTACTTCATGTTATTATGGTATGTTGTTTTATTTATTACTCGAATCGGTTTACTATGAAAAAATATAAATGCAAATATTATACGAAAAAAATTACTTTCTTCCAATTTGATAACCTAACTTGACATAAATTATTTAAAAAATGTGTACCAATTAACAACATTTAATAACAAATCTATAGCATAGGAAATTATGGTGTACAATCATTATTAATTGTAATCTTGTAATGATATCAATCTAAAAAATATATTGTGAAAGTAAATATTTCCCAGTTCTATGAGTGGTCAGAAAGATATTAATTTGTTACTCGATATAGGAAGTTTGAATGATAATAACCATTTAATGGCGTTCATGGTTTAATTTTTCACGTTTTATATATTTTATTTGATTTAATATTCGAATAATTTGGATAAGACTTATATTATTGTGAATGCGATTTATAAGTTATGATTTAGAACAATCATGGTTGGTTATTGTTTATAAAATTGTATTATAAATATAATTGATTTCGTAAAAAGTATAATACGACCGTGTGATTCACCATCAATAACCACAACTGTTGAAAACGATAAGTTTAAAAATACTCTTTTGTCGACTGCACAGATAGATTTATACAATGAGCAAAGATTTATGTACTATGGGCGCGAGATACTTTTCAAGACTTATTAATAGTCCTCCGACCGTACACCGGAGACAATTATTTCGAGAGTGACGCGTTATTTTAGAAAGTTTGGCAACGAATAAAAGGATTTTTTTTCCACGGCGAAACGCGTGTAAAAAAACAATACTGTCCGCGCGAAGCCTTGGCGACTGCAGCACGCCCAGCCCGTCATCGTAAATTGACACTAAAACATCGCCGAGTCTATTAAGCGATAACACTGCGGTAGGCATGTATAATCGGTTGATGGAAGTCCCTAATCATTATTATTTGGAAAACGGATTGCCAAGTGGTGAAATATATTATATTTTAATAGAATGTTTAATTGATGCGGTCGTTCCGTTTTCGAAACGGTACGAAAATAGCATTCGCAACGGCGCGTCGGGAATCCGGGGAACGGTGAGCATCGTCTTCGATGAATAAAATACACATATGAAAAGAAAACGGTCGTCAGCTTCCCTTATTGGTGTTGTAATCCTGCGCACACTTCTGGGCGGTGACGGCTTATACTGTCGCGGTATAAATAATCGTTCGTACGTATACGTCGTATAGTGTGTTTACTCTTTATTGGTTTGTTAGTATAACGTTGCCTTTAGGAGTTTATTAACTCGCAGCGTCTCGGTAACTGCGAGGGACGATGGGGCGTGGTTGCCACTCGACATTAAAGTCTAAAAGCCTCGTCGTTCTTTAAAACAGACGATTTCCTTCCACGTGGTACGAAAAATTGATGTTCCGTACGAAATAACACGGATAACATTTTTTTATGTTTAAAAAAAAAAAAAAAAACGTTCAGTCACCGTTTAAAAACGACTCGTGTTCGTCGTGAACTCATAATGGTTTTTTTAATTTTTATTTTTTTTATTTATTAATTTAATTGTGTCGATACATCAAGTATTTTTACAATGTCATTTAAGTTTAAAATTTACAGCTAATATACAATCATATTTACAAATTTTTGGTGAGTTTATAAGTCTATATCCATGTCTGAATCTGAGGCGTCTTCTTTGGGTTTAAGTAAAATATCCTATCGTAGCCGTGGTTTTAACCTAACTCATAATGTGCGCGTGCTGCGGTTTTATATGGTTTTTGCCTTTCCGTTTTCGACAACGGTGTAGACGATAGTTTGTCTGTTGACTGTGCGAAACGTGAACGTGTAACGCATCCTCGGGATGAGCATCTTGTTCACCAGTGACGATTATGCGATATAATTCTGTACATAATATGCACATCTTATGCCGAACAGTAGCGTAGTGACTTGCATGAAAACTTCGTGGGCAGTTAATCGATTCGCATACGTCATTATACCGATAAAGGTACTACTGGTCTTACGTGACCAAAACGGTCTCTGGACGGTAATAACGGCGACCTATACTGCGATCAATATATATTGAATATTATATAATAAACAATGGCGTACCAAGACTCGCTAGCGCTCCTTGCTAACTTGGAAAAAAATACCTTTTGCGCAAATTCGCACCCCTTTTCTGTACGCGCCTCAGGCGTAGGCACAGTTCGCCGTACCTTTGCTACGCCACTGATTGTATATACATAATAATACGAGCTAAATGCGCAAAAAATAATGGTATGCGTACGAACATTTGGGCTTCTGACTACGAGCGTAATTGATTTTTCACTATAAAATTCAAACAAAAAAGCGTCCTAAAAGGTTGCCCAAAAAAAAGGAAGTCATTTTTAATAATTTTGACTGGAGAAACGTTTCTAAACCCTATAAAGGGCTTTAAAACATCATATGTTCACGTTCTTTTGCTGTCCGTACTCAAGAATAGAAACAAAAATCAAATAATCTTTGTTTACAATCTTCCACTTCTATTATTTTTAAAAAATTAGTATCCTGTCCTGGTTAGTTTAAAATCTATACCGATCAATTATGTGGTTTAATTAAAAACTTTCATGGTCCAAAATTTTTTCACCTCGTATCGTTTGTTCATTCAATTAAATCATATTATATTTTCGATCCGATCTGGTAGTAAAATAGGTTAATAAGAATGTTGCTGGAATGGTGTTGTTTAACATTTAAAAAAACTTCGCCTCTCCTTAGATTTTAGGTTTTGGCGCCACTGATGGACCGTGTAGAGGACTATTAGGTACACATGCCGCGCCCGTGTGCAATCGACTCGAACACTTTGATAAGTTTGCGGCGCACGATATCCAGTAGTTAACTTAAACTTCTGTTAAACGATCGGTGTTAGAAGTTTGTACGATTTTTATTCGAAAGAGTAACGTACTGCTGCGTTATATATCGGTGGTTAATATCGTGCCTAGTACATAATACGAAAAATAGTATAGTAAATATATCCGAGGCGTTAATTAAAAAAAAAAAAAAAAAGCCTACAAACAAAAAAAAATTAAAATCCCGTTATTAAGGGTGCGCTATGTTTTATATATATATAATATTCATGATACTTATTTTGTTATTATTTTAACTACTTTATTATTGATAGTAAAATGGTTAAATTTAATTAGATCAGTGGGTAGTTTCTCAAATACGGTTTTCAATATTTTATGACAAGAGATAATCATCAATTTCGTCAAACAAGCTACATACTTTACTTTATTTATGAACGTAGTTTGAAAAAATATTGTCATGACAATTCTTCAAACAAATCATAAACATGGTTTTTGTTATAACGTGTTAAATAATTAATTTGACCGATTATTTCGTCGATCATTTTTTATGAATGAATATTATGTTAAATATTCTATATTGTTATTTTTTGTACCTATACTAAGAACTCGAATAATTTAAAAATAAAAAATAAAATATAATTGGAAAATGTATTTTAAATATATATGCGGTACATTTTTTAATCTGTACATTTCTTAACCACAACATTTAAAATTAAATCATCTACGATTGAAGATTTTATTAATAAGTTAGGTTTTCTTGTAAAATTAGCAACATTTATTTAGGCGGTAGAATAATGAAGATAAAATAAAGCAATCTGTACAGGACAAAGGTTGATTTATTTAACGTGATTCTTTATGAATTAACTTTCTAGCATATTTTCACCAAATATTATACCATTTTTTATGCAATATATTTCATTTTTTTTTTTCATTCCGATTTATCAATAATTACGGTTTGACAATTATAGGTTCAGATAATTATGTAAATATTGTATAATATTTAATATTTGAACTGGAGCAATGATGAGGATGTGCGGAAATTTTTTATCTATTTAGATTAACATTCTTCGTGTACTTAGAATTGTTCGTACTCGAAATAATTACAACTGTTTGTCTGTTACTCAGTTTGGTCATATCGTACCAAAATTTTCAAAATAATGATCTGTTTAACGATTCAGAGTTGAAGTGTTAGACTGTCGTTTAAAAAGTTGACACGAACAGCGACGGAGGAGAAAAAATAACAGCACTCGGACCGTTCGGCGTAGATCTTTTTCCGTCGAACAATTAAAAAAAAAAAACGAACAAAATGGCAATTATCACGTAATTATATCACATGTTTTCGAAGTTCGTTTTTCAAAAAAAAAAAAAAAAAAACAATAATACTGTTATCGATCCCGTAATTATAACGTGGAAAATGTTTACGATCACGTGATACAGCGCGCTTCTTTTATCAGTCGTGGAATTCTTGGAACGATGCTGTTGCCCAGTGCAAGTCGCTTATCAGCAATTGAATTCAGACGATTTCGTCGTTTATTTTGTATAGTTAGTAGTGAAGAAAATCCTTGCTCGCATAAATATGTGGTTGAAAAAACCACGAGGAAACCCAATGCTGTTTGTTGAATATTTGATATCCCATAGCCTTTTTACGCCAAAACTCTTCTAAGTTTGTATTATATTCAAATGAAATTTTCAAGTTGCTGTCGTTCTGAAGCTCTATTAATTCTTCTTGGATTTTTTCTTAAACGTTCTTGACTTTGACAGTGAAAAAATTATGAATTAACTTCTTAAAAGCATCAGTGTCTCCTACGCCATATTCTGGAAAGAATCTGGTAAATTCTCCTTTAAGGATTCGTAAGTGTTCTAATACATTACTTTGAATATATTCTGTAAAACATTTGTAATATTCGTCATCAATAAGAATTCGCAGTGTAGGAAATGCAGAATAATTTTTTTACTTGAGTTTTGTCAATCCGAAGATTTATTTTACAGACAAAAGCGCGAACTTTATCTTCAAATACGAAAATATTTGCAGAACCTTCAAGTTTAACAATACCAGAACCTTGCAGTTGCAAATTGAAATTTAAATGGACAAATATATCTGCAACATAAGCAATTTGCATTTAAATTTTTGGCTCAGAAATTTGCTCATGTAAATAATTTATACCTTTATCAATTAAAAATACCTTCAACTCCTCTCGAAACTCAAGTAAACATGCCAACAAATTTCCTTTTGAAAGCCATCTTGTTTCAGTATGAAATAGTAATGTTTCATGCTCAGCGTCCATATTTACACATAATTTTTGAAAAACTCGTATATTAAGTGCACTATTTTGAACAGCATTGACTAACTGTTTGGATATTTCCATTGCAAAAGCTAAGTTTTTTGGTAATGTTTTGGATGCCAACGCTTGACGATGTATAATATAGTGCGCTATTAATGTGGTTGGATTTTTTTTTTGTTTTACCAATACAGCTAAATCTGAACGTGACCCGAGCACAGCAAGAGCACCATCGGTACAAAACCCAACAAGATATTCCCACATTAGTATATGTTTTTCAAAATAATCAAGAATTATATGCATAACGTCAACCCTTTTTGACGTAGTTTCTAATACTTCTGATAGTTATAATTCTTCTTTGATTATACTATCTTCACTTAAAAATCGAACAAAGATTAGCAATTGACAACAATATGCAACATTCGTATTTTCGTCACACTGAAGAGCAAACAAGGGAGATTTTTTCATGAGACTGTTCTTCAATGTCTTATACATATTTCCTATTCGTGATCTTACAGTGTTATTTGATAAAGGAATGTCTTGTATTTTTTTCTGCTTCCTTACCTAAAATATTTTCGGTGGCTTTCAACAAACATGGTTTAACCAAAGTTTCGCCAATCGTATGAGGTTTTTTAGATTTTGCAATTAATAGAGAGACCTCATATGATGCATGAAGCACTTTTTCAGAGGTTTCAAATCTCGTACCACTTGTCCGAAGTTTCATTTTTTTAAAGTTTTCCTTCTTACCTTCAAAGAATTCTCAAGAACGATTACTAAAATTTGGGTGGACTGTCTTCAAATGTCGTCCCAATTTTGCTAGGTTTAAGTGCATAATTACTGAGAACTGTTGTACAAATCACGCACTGTGGTCTTACTTCCTTATTTACTGTAATATTAGTAAAACAAGATTTAATGTAATCATCATTGTATTTTCTTTTTTTTTGGTGGCATGTTTAATAGCAATATCATACAAATAAATAAATGTTAATTAATCAAATAACGCACAACGCACGACGCATGACGCATAACGTACGTGCGATATGACAAATAAATATCATATGAGTAAAAGAATAATAGTATATATTATGAAGATAAAATACAAAACAAGTAGGTTAGTGGATAATGCCTACGTAATAATAAACTACACAAAACATATTATCGTCAGGTTATGAGACATATACTGTAGTGGAAAAACACATATAACTATTTATCACAATTCAGATATACCCGCATGACTGAATGTTATTTATATCCGTACATAAATTTTCATTGGTCGCGGGAGTGTATTATCTGGCTATAGGGTGCTAAGCCTTAATTTCGTAAATAACAAAAAATATAAAGTATAATTTCGTTTATTTTTTTAAATTTGAATTTCTTCATTTGCGGACCACTTGAAATGAGTCCACGGACCACCAGTTGGGAATCACTGCACTAGGCGAACTAGATTAAAAATCGCTCATCGCCTATCATTGCTCACTAGTCGGTTTTAGACTGCTTGTGTTAACCAAAAAAAAAAAAAAAACGTGCCAACATGTAAAATAAAATAGCTTACCTTTAGCTCGTGGTTGCTCGAGGTGAAAAGTAATTTTCTGTGCTATTACGTGTTTTTTTTTTTTATTATTTCGTCATTGTTTTATTTATATAGGTACTGTATACGCAAAAATTAATGTTTATTTTATGTTGTATTTCTTACAAAATATATTATTAAATTGTGAAATATCCGGATAATATAATTTACATTTATTATACTTATTATTCTATACTATATTATAATTTAGTTTTTTTTTTATATTTACCTACATAATACGTATTTAAATATTATTAAATATTTAACGCTTACTTGTTTTCTAAATACAATTCTCCCCAGATATTTCATTAATATCAATAAGATCAAACGTGTTTAGGTTTTTCTGTACCGTCCACCACCAACAATAAAACGGAAGTGATAAATATCGCCTGATACGATGAATAAAACACTCTTGGTACCTATAAACAGTTCCATTGAAAACAATGTGTTTGATTACAGCGGTCAAAGGCGAAAGTTCGCCTAAAATTAAACATGCGCGTTCAAACGCGGGCGTCTACGGTTTTTAATCATGTGGTTTTTTTTTTTAGTGTGAATACACCGGATTTAATTGTGGCTGTCTAAATTCAAGCGAATGATTGCGACGGCTTTTGATCGCGCGGATAAACCGCCTAGTATGTGTAATCATAGGTGGAACTAGGAATTTTTACACCTGGAGAAAATGTTAAAATTACGCCCTATTATAGATCAATAATCAAATACTCTTCACGAGAATTTTTTTCTAATAATTAATATACAATTATACTTATTGAGTTTTAACCTAATATCCAGTGGTGCACTCAGGGGGGGGGGTTAAGGGGATGTAACCCCCCCCCAAATTTTCTCCGATGTCTAGGTTAAAATTTACAAATTTTACAAGTTTGAAATATAAAGAGCTAATATTGAATACCTAGTAATTAATACCTACTAATACCTAGTATCATTGATTATAAAATAGTCTATTCTATTATCAATGCTATTATTTAAGTCAAAATATATTAAGGATTTGCATAATTTTGTTAATTGTAAAATGTGTTATATTTTTACCTCGACCTCCTCCCCCCGAAAAAAATCTTGTGTGCGCTACTGCTAATATCGGTGTATAGCAAAGTTATAAATATCAAATTAGTTGTTAATAATTATAAAAATTAAATCGACTAAAATTTTATGCCCGGGTATGAATCCCCATGTTCCACCCCGTATTTCCGCCCCTGTGTGTAATGCACTTCAGGCGCGATTCGGCCCGGACCGATCTATCGATGGATCGTCAACATTCCGGTCAGGGTTCGTGGCACCACGGGCGCGACGTACGTCACGAACGACAAACGAATCAACGTTGATTCCTTCGGCGTCGTAACGAAACGACAGGAATTGCTAGAACCGCGTAAGCGCAAAGCGGTGAGACACGCCAACGATGACCACCGCACGCGTACGGTTTAAACTTGCGAAACGATTAAAAACTGTTCAATTGCTAACATTATACGACTGCGCAACACGACGTGTACAGTTGTAATCGTAATTGTATATAATTCGCGTACAACGATCGCATTGTAGCGGTACACTACGTGTTATTATAACCGTTGATTTATTTTATTTTTTCTTCGCTCTAATCGCTCGATACTTGCAAAACAAAGAGCTCCGCGTAAATCGGGTCCCACACGAATCGCGTAGGAAAGGTGTTTGTCGAGTCACCAACCGATGATTCCTATCGGTCGTCGGTGAACGTGACACGAGTCGTGTGGCACTGGTTTTAGTAGTACGTACCAGGTGTTGTTCTAACGGGCAGTACGACCCGAATCGGGTAGTAGGAAAAATCAAAAGGTCGGTTGCCTTTACGAATATGTGCACCTTACAAAATCATGCTTTTCCATGTAGAATGATTGAATCTCTACTGAGTACTTGAAACGTGTGTAATTTACAAACCCAACGTAGTACCTAATGAGTAATAATTATGTAATTTTACAATCTTTGCTGTTTCGATGGTTGATTAATCTAAGTAATTTCAATCTAAAAAGCGGTATACGTATAACGGGAAAGATCCATTTTTTTTATTTTTTTTTTTTTTTTAATATTTTACCGCGCAATGGTCAAAATTCTAAAATATCAATACCTACACAATTTATTTGGGGACAGGGTAAGTGTTGTAATCCAAATATATTTTATAAAACGAACTTTTCAGCGTGTTTGGGCAATAGGTAAAAATCCTTAGGATAAGCCTTGGTACGTAAACCCGCGACTGACTGCGGCTGTACGGGATTCAACCGAAACGCGGTTCGCCGTACCGGATCGATCTGACCGGCTGCTCCGACCGCGCGCGATAAAATTACCCATTCGATAACGCATTGACGGGCGCGTAAATAAAAGGAAAACACTACAGTCGTGCGCGTCCTTAACGCTTTATTTTCGCATATTTTCCATTGTTTAAAACATGTTGTTTTACGCTACGCCGTTTCGTACGATCCATCAATCCGAGTGCGATCCAATGACCAACATGATAATAACAGTTATCAGAGGCGATTGATCGCTGTCTCGACAAAAGTCGTGAGATTCGTTTTTGTTCTTCGCGCACCTATGTCGGAAACATTAGCTATGAAATCGACCGTTCAACGGTTCAACTACGGAGAGCGATTACACGGATTTTCTTACCGCTGACGTGTTCGACGTGGTAAACTGTTAAAAAAAAAAAAAAAATAAAACAATAACGTCATTAGACGGAAACGTTTAGGAGGTTACGGGATTAAGTTTTTTAAATATTAAAATACTACGACCAGCCAGTTTAAGTGTTTTGAATACCTTATAACAGCGGACCGACCATACGTTCTTTTCGACCAACTTTGTCAAGTTTTTCCTTCGATTTACGCGTGATACAAAAATTGTATATGTCGTTTCGGAAACCGATTCCGATCGTAGGACGCTAAACCGATAGAAAACTTAACGTTCGGTTTGCCGAGCCCCCGTTTTAGGGGAAAATGTCGCAGAAGGAAGATGTAGGGAGGAAAACGTTCGATGGGAAACGGTTGCCGGTGTGAGCAAAGGCCCGCCTCTCACCCCGGGCAACGGTCCGGTTCTCTTGTCCCGGGGTCGAATCCGGTCTCGTCGTGCGAGAATTCCGCACATGCCTACACGCTGTACGCGTACACTGCCGAGTCGCATCACACGCGATGCCAATAATTATATCGTATCCCGTACCGCACGCGAAACCGAACGAAAGATAATGCGCGCATACGTAATCGCGATAACGGCCGGTGTGCATGCGACGGAGCTCGCCCGGTACGTAATATATTGTTTACCACGGACATAATTCGTTCGACATGAATAAATATTGCCGCGTTTGCCGCGCTCGTTACGCAAGCGATGGGGTGTATTTATTCGACCGGGACGACGCGCAGATAACGCAGGTACGCATATTCCGAAAACGGATCGGATCGTTCGGTGAATATGTAAATACGAATCCGTGTGCGAATAAATCTTGCTTTCTGGTTCGAAACAAAACGAGAATTGATAAGGACGAGCAGAATAAAAAAAAAAAAAAAACGAATAAATTGTTGTCGGCAATGTTGAGGGGCACCCCATACGCGATCCGTTTAACTGTGCAGTCTATCACGTGTGACGTGTCTTGTCTGAGCGATTAACCAAGGTAACTGTGCAGTTTCGGTTGATTTTCAATCAGGTTTTTGACCTGTGTAATAAGTTATACTTTCAAGGGCGCCGCCAGGAATTTTGACAGGGGGTGCATCGTGCATAGTAGGGTAAAGTGAGGTATATTCGTGAAATTATTTGTTAAACGCATAATATAATTCTCTATTACACGATTGATTTGAAAATTACATTGATCCTTAAAATGACTATTTTTAAGGATCAATGTAATTTTCTAGTCAATCGTGTAATAGGGAATCACATCATACGTTCAACAAATAGTATCATGAAATTGCCTATGTCACGAAAATACCTTACTTCACCCTATACGCTGATTTTTAAATAATGTTTAATTTATTTTAGTAGAAATATTTTTTCAAATTATATGTCGATACAAAGTTATTTTTATTTATTTGTCGGATACAAAGTAATAAGGGGTATTGGCTACGATTAGAAAATCCGATAATAATCGACAACTCGTAAGCTTATCGTATGTGTTAAAAGTGACCGATTTATAAATTGAATATACTTGTGACAACTGGCATGTCCTTTATATTGAAAAAACCTAGGCGTTTACAGTTACCTATTATTTAAAAAATAAGTATTATAATTTTTAATAGATAATTTTGTAAAATAAATATTATAATAGATTACCTATGTAAGATAAAATATTTTCAATAGGTACCATTAATTTTTTTTTTTTTTTTGAGAAGTCAAGAGGGTGCAATTACACCCCCTTGCACCCCCACTCGCGGCGCTCTTGTATACTTTGTACCGATAAACTGCGGAGTTAGCTCAGGGAATCACACTGTCCACGCAGTCTTGTCTCGTCTTTCTAGCAGTGAGTGTCGCATAAAAAAAGCTGCTATCAAACAACACACAGCTGCTTTTCTTTTTCCGTCACCCATCGTTAAAACACGAACTGTACACTGTGATAACCAAACACGTGAAATACTTAGTACACAGAACGGTGGTTATAGTTATTGGTGTTATAAATGTTATACTAATGCCATTATTAGTTATTGTTGTTACACTTATTATTATAATGTCGTCATAATTACTACAGTAACTGCAGCACCATGGTGCTTTAAATATTATTTTAACCGTCGTTCTTCCGAGATCTCCTTATTGACCAATTAGCTTTCGACGACCGTTTTGTATTCTCCTATCTAACGATAATGAACACATTTCTTTGGGTATTTACTTTGGCTACAATAATATCGCTAACACTTATAAATAAGCCAAACACACCGATTGTAATTATTAAATAACAAAATACGAAAAACACAAGAACAAATTTTTTCAAGATGACGTACGATATCCCTAGTAATTTGAAAAAATTTACATGTTTGCACAAATATGGAGTGCACTTTTTGTGGTACCCTCCTAAATTTTCACAATCAAGATTAGGAAACAAGAAAACAAGTAAAATATTAATTTAAATTATAATAGCATTTAGGCAAAAAAATGTTTTTAAATAATATTTTTATTGCCAACAAAATGTGTATACAATTTCATAACACATTTTGCTATACAACATTTATATTTCAAGTTTAGTTTAATACTTAGAAATTGAAATATGTAGTTTTATGAGATGGAAAAAACAAATAAAAAAATGATTTACATTTTTAGATATTACAGTAATGTGATTAGATTTGAACTAGCTTCATCAAATGTATTTAGCTTTGGCGGAATATTCTCTTTTTTAATTGTATAATTGTATAGAGTGGAACGTTTGATACATTTTTAAACTTAGCTAAAAGTTTTCTAGGACGAATTCCTGAAAGCCATTTTTCACAAAAATTTAATATTTCAAACCAAAACACCATACAATGATCTGAATATACTAACCATTAAAAAATTTACTGAAAAACAATCGTTATATTCCTAAAAACACAAAAATATGTTAAATTTTAAATCATAAGGCGTCAGTATTAGATATGCTAAAATATAGCAGAAATTTAGTGAATAAATGGTCAATAAAAACAAAATTATAAAAGCGATTTAAAATAATTATCACCCAACTATTTAATAAAATACCTACTGATATCGTGATTTTTGCACTTAAATTATGCAATAAAAGAATTATCACATTGATCATTGAACTTCTATGATATATAATACCTACCGTTTAAAGGTGAACAATTATTGGTATAATATGCACAAATAATATGGTTTGTATTTTTTTTTTTACATTTTTATGTTTATTAATTAGTTTATTTTTCTTTCGTTTTCACTGTTTTATAACTACGAACATTTTATTTTTCACCTATCATCAAAACTCCTTATGTTTTTGTTTATATGTTATATTTACTTATATATGTTTGGGCAAACGATTATATTTTTATCGAAAATGTACAAAAACTTAAGAACTCTGTGCCAACACCAAACGAGTTCTCTCTGTAGAGACACTGTATTAATTTTACGCATTTTAAGTAAATAAATTATTAAACATACATATATTTATCCGTCGAACATTTGGTAAGAAACGTCTGCAACGAAACGTTCATTGCAGATTTACGTCACATTTTTTTATCGTTCGCAACTTACCATCTGATAACGAAATGCCATAAAATACCGTCGTGATTTGCGCGATTAGTATAGTAATAATTAGCTAAAGCTTTGTGACGGATTTAGAAGGGAGCAACGCGTGCACCATCATAGCACTGCTGATGGCGAAAAACGTACACAAGTCGAGCGTTCGCTTGAAATGTATGTTCACGTCGCCCACCCAGGACGTGCTGGCCAAGTTGTTTTCGGACGCAATACGCAAAGGTAACGCGATACACCAGGATCTGTTCAAAAACTGCTCGGATGACGACCAGGACACGAACCTAACCGTGCCGGAAGCGATGAACGCGGCGAAATCGTGTCTAGGCACGTTGACCGAATGGGTGAGCCTCGCGAATACGGGTCGTAACGGCGTATGAAATGATCGCGAAAAACGTGCCCGTGTCGCGTTGTTTTTTTTTTTTTTTGTTCTTTTTTTCCAGAAAAGTTTCGTCTACAGGAACGAAATGACCGCCAACTTATACGCCGAAATGCAACGCAACGTGAAGGACTGGCAAGCGAGTCCCGCGTGTTGCCACGCCAATCATCTGTACATGATCCTCATCGCTCACAACAAGGCTGTTCTGTTCGTGATGCAATTTGACGCGAACTGCGTAAGTACCATATTGTCGGTATGCTGCGTCAGGGGCGATCGCTCCCCCCCCCCCCTCTGAATCCGTATTTAAGGAATCGATTATACGAGTATGTGAGATACACACTTCAAATTCTTTTAATGTGGATCATTTTATAACGAAATCAAAGGGACTGTGAATACTGAATTGGGCTTTTTGTCGAGTTCATATTCAGTGAAAAATCAAATAAAACACAAGCGTAACTTTCAAAACACAGACAGGTGTTCAGAAAAGAACTACACAAAAGTCGAAAGAAGTGAATCCAACATTAGATTAAAAAAAAAAAAACACAAATATTAAGGATTCACCCGATTTAAATATTACCAACATATGATTTTTACATTTTGAGCCTGAATTAATAAATAAAATTGAGTCACCCCCCTAGAAGTAAGTCTAAATACGTCCCTACGCTGCGTTGATTTTGGAAGAAACCGGACACACGGTCGTGTTGTTAAAATTGGTGACGGCTACGTGGACGCAGCCACTAGACGGCGCTCTAATCGACGGCATTCGACTCGATTGCAAACATGTTTTCAAAGAAAACAATTAATGGCTGTTCTGCAACTTATCGTTGAAAACCTCATTTTTTATGAAGTTGAAAGCAAACGATTGCAGCGCAATTTAGTGGCCGCGTTCGTATACGCCGTATAGAACACTACCGATTTTAACAATAGGATGGCATATCTTAATAATGATTACGATTTAAATTAACGTAGTGTAGCAGTCAAGTCTTACGGTATAAGTTTTTATTGTTATAACGGGTTAAAAATTAATATAATCAAATACATATAACTTGCATAATCTGTATAAACAATAATTGAAAAAAAATCAATGTAAATAAAGCAATGTTTTACAGGCGATCACTTTGAATTTCATTGCATTTTATATTAGTATTGGAATATTCATTATCAGGAATCAAATACTAAATCTTGTATATTTGATTAATGCCGTTTGCATTGGAATTTTGAATTCCGTTCTTTAATCGTGTTTGGTCATTTACATTTTAACTTTTAATTTAAGATTACGATATCCACTGATTCGTTGCAATATTATCATTAAAACTGTAAGAACTTAAAGAGATAATCGTGGTATCAATAAAAAAAATAATTAATTTAGGTATTACTCGTGGATTCTCATCAACATTTACCGTACGGAGCTTTGATGTCTCAGACTCGATTAACGAATTTGGAAAATTTATGCTTATGGTATTCCCACATGTTGTGTAATGCAGTAGGATCACAGCCGATTGCATACGAACTCAGTTTTTTGTATTACAAATGTGAAAAACGCAATGACAAAACATTTAGCAGATAAGATTTTTAACAATTTATACGAGAATAATAAATCTGACAAACGCATAAATGTCTGAACTTGAATATCGGTGATTTCGCGTCATACGATCGCGAAAAATGTCATCGCGTAGTTTTAAGTACATGAATTGTAAAATTTCTAAATTAAGTTTTTATTTAAAAATAATATTTTATAAAAATATAATTGTTGTTACACATTATCATAACAATATTGGTTCATATTATTTCGTAATAATTTTACATTATGAACACGGATGATGAGCAAAACAAATATAATTGCAAAAATAACTTGCATCTATTCGAATAGGTTACGGATACGTACGTATAAATGTAGTCTCTTATTCTGTTTGGAATCCATTCGAGTCTTTAGGGCAGCGGTTCCCAAACTTTTCCCATCGCAGTAAATTATAATTAACCATTAGGAGCCATGGATGAACATTTATCTCGTATTCACCAACATTTGTTCCAGAGAGTTTTTAAAATCAAAATGTTCAAATGTTACGGTACACTTTTACGATTTCACCGCCGTTCCACACCTTTCGAAAAACTTCATACACTTCTATAGGGTACGAAACTTAAATGGATCCTTCAAAATAAACACATTAAATCATAGTCACTATGAGCTTTAAATTTTCAGGCCACCAGAAACAAATATCCGGATATAGGTACGCGTTATAATATATTAAATTTGTCCTTAGACTGTTATCGAATAATGAACGCAAGCTGTGATTTCTAACGATTGACGAGTTCTTAAAATAAACATCTAATATTTTGGTTATAAGTGCACCGGATATGTTTCGAAATTATAATAATTATTGCGCACGTAAGTCGTTGAAGGCGTTCAAAGCATTAACTCTATAGTTTATATTACGCTTACTCGTACTTATTTTCGTACATTAAATATTACGTATAAACATTGAAGCTTGCCAGTGTAAGCGCAGAAGAATGAACAATCAAATGTTTTGACTCGTGTTGTATATTATATGTTCCTCGGCAATATACCAAGCCTATTTTCCATTTTTTAATGTCAACACAGAAATTCACTGCAACGGTTTCAAGAGCATTTTTCCAATGTAAATCCATAAAGTCGTAACCATGATTATTATTTTAATCAAACTAGCTGAATTATCCGGCTTCGCCGGTGTGTAGTTTTTGCTTTTCCTAAATTAAATGCTTAAATCAACACACACACTGTAGTCTTGTAAGGGAGGAAACAATTTATTTTACTTAATTTAATCAAGCGCTAAATAGTAGTAGTAGCTGAATTATAAATAATAAAAAAAAAAAAAAATAATAATATCTAAAAATGATTTTAATGATTCTATGCACATATTATTATTAAACATGACTTTATAGTCAAATATACATAAAAAAACAGGTCTTTTTTATGCTCTAATTTTGTAACGCTATTTAACTTTTTTCGCAGAGTTGTGCTAAATGCTCTCCTGAGTGTCGCCGCGTGACCTGAATTTTCATTTTTTTCGTCTGAGGAGAGGAAGAGGGAGATTATATTTTTATATTCCAATTTTGTGACTACATTATTTGGAACAATTCAACAAATTAGAAAAAATGTTAAATAGTGTCGTCAAAAAATTGGAGCATAAAAAAGGGCTGTTATTTAATATTTATAAGGATATTGCAATAACATATTTGTAATTATAATTGTAATTCAAATAATCATTAATATTTCTCACTTATGATAATTAATTTACAACAATCTGACGATGGACAGTGTGAATGTATAGTCACTATCATCTAACGATTTGAAAGATAAAAAACTTCAGAAAAAGAATTGTGATATATTTATGATATAAAATCCATAGTATATATTTACAGAGCTCTTAAAGATTTTTATTTTGAGAATACTATAAATTTTAATACAGTATTTATATTTATGTTTAACCATAATCAATTTTTTAGATAGACTGTCACCAATAGAGTTATGAGTAATAAATTTCTACATTGGAAATCAAACAAAAATTATACTTGAAAATAAAACAGTCATTTTCGATTTTTCCGGCAATTTTCCGGTATGAAAAAACACTTGTTAACAAATTAAGTCAGACGTTTGTTTTTCAATTAAAATGATAAGTAAACAAATTATTATGAAATAATATATGATTGCTTAATATTCATACAACTTGGAACCGTTATCAATTTACGATTTACAATATTTTATTGTGACAAGTATTAATACTGTTGAAGAAATTTCAAAACGATCTTATTATAGCGTTTTAAATTATTTTTTTCTCAGTTGTTATTATTTGTTGTTAATTTTATAATATAAGTTATAGACGAAGTTCTTCATGAAGTATAAACATGCGTTTAATGTTTAATAGCAAAAAAAAAAAAATTGATTTTACAATTACAATACTCTATGAATAATAACAAATAGATAGTATTATTAAATATGTTCGATAATCGTGCAATAGTTGGGCGATTCATAATAAATATAAATAAAACGAAAATATTTAATAATGCTTTTTAATAGTATAACACTGCGCAAGTATATATTATGTAAAATATATGTCCGCCATAGTAATTAGTTTTCGAGATATATTCATAAATACAATAACTGATTTTAATGCATATATACTGTAAAATCTTTTACAGTTGTTACATTTTTATAATTAATAAGTTGTGCGTGCATTTTGATGGATTCATTATACATTTTTTTCACGAAAAAAAACTAACAATCATCATTAGTGATGGTTACATTTAATGATATTTACTCGACTTCAAAATGATTGCATACAGACAAGATAAAATCATTATTATTATAATTGTTCAAGAAAATAATTAATTACGAAAAGAAAACGTTAAATAAAAATGTTCACGAATTATAAAACATTATAGTGCAAAACTATTACATTTAAGAGGTATCACTTAGAATACACAATATAATATTTGAAATGAATGAAAAGCATATGTTACAAAATTTTGCATACTTCGAACACACAAAAGATTAATTTCTATCTAATTGTATGTAAAATTTATAATTAATAAAATGCATATAAAACCAAGCGATGAAACCATATAATAAACTGAATATGGCTATAAAATAACTCATGTGATAATAATAGACCCGAATAATTGTATTTTCCAAAAGATTTTAGTTTGAAAATCATCGTCATCACTGACAACGATTTGTGGCCATTGGTAAGAACATATGATAAATAATAGTATACCAACAAATTCGGTTAAAAAAATAATATAAAATAAAAACCGTTGAAAATATTCCTAACACCGAAAAAATTGTTTGCGCACAGACCTCTAAAGGTTTCAGCCAAACAAGCGTACATAATAATGTTTTTCGATATAAGATTTAATGAAGAAAATATTATTTAAAAAGATTAATTTGACTATAACATATTAGTTCTACGCAGCTATGGATAACCAAAAATTGCTAATACAATACAATAGTAAATTGACTCTTTTAAAGTGATCGAAGTGCATGTAATAACACTCAGTTGAACGAAAACTTCACTCACTCGGGATGCGATTCCAAATACCAAAACCATAGTGAATAAAAATAAATTTATCATGAAAATGCTATATATATGCATATACTATAGATATAAATAAATAAATAAAAGCTTATCCTATACTTGAAAAGTAGGACCGGTTTCGAGTTAAAAATTCATCATCGGGTATATATAAAGTTAATAGAATTGCGATTGAATATAAGAAAATAATATTGCAACTCATATTTTTCTATATTCAGTCGCAATTTTATTAACTTTGTACACACCTGATGATGAATTTTTAATTCGAAACCCATCATACTTTTCAAATATAATAATATTGCAGGCTAAACTTTTATTCATTTATTTCTATGTACAAACTGTTTGCTTATATATTAATTTACGAGTATTAACCATCTATTAATATTTTATATATTATTATATTCTATATTATTTATATTTTTTTTTATGCAAATCACTTGGTGCAGATATTTCGTACACGTGCGCCGTACGATTCGCCTGCCGTTTTTTTTTTAATTATTCGCTTTATACTCGTAGCGCCCTTGCCTTAAGTCAACGCAATCTTCTCATTCCCCTCCGTATTACAACAATGTAAATGTTGCATTTGAGGAGTACGCGGATTTCGTCCGTTTTTATTCGATGTACGGCATGACATATGTATGTTTTATTTTATTTTCTATTTTAGTAATGTATAGGAAACAAAAAAAAACTCCTAAGATATTTTCTATTACATACAGTTTACAATGATATTTCTATCATAACTCAAAAATACTTCACACTCGATTACGGACCACCTAGTACCTATACACACCAGGGCTGAGCACGCATTTGCAATGTTTTTTTTTTGTCACGTTTAAAAAACGTTTAACACGGGTTACCGCCTAATGCTGCATGTATACAAGTGCGTAATATAATGCATGTTCTAGAATGCGTGCCTTCCTTTTTTTCTTATCATATCCGGTAGCTTCCGACTTTGTTTTTTTTTTCTATTTTTTATTCCTTTTCATTGCGTTGAATGGACGCATGTTTTTTCGTTCAGCTAAGCATTGCAAATCAATTCCGGCAGCGCTGCTCTGCACGCGGGTAACATCGGCCCTCGGAAATTTTTTATTTTGACAGTTTTTTATACGTCGTAAAAAACTGGGCTATTGTTAAATTCAACCCAGAAATTGGCCATTAAACTTTATATACTCTCCGCAGCCCCGTACGTATGCACATATCGAGTGGTGGTACCTACCAGATCGGCGTTTGTCGGCGTGTTTTTAAAAAAATAAAAATAAAAATTTCTGATTTTCAATGCCTTATTCTTAGACAAACACATACACACACACGCACACGTACTATAACGTACGTACGTGAGAACGTTATTCACATGTGTGTATGGTATATAACAACAAACATATGTCCGTGTAATATCTCATTTTTTATAGAACAATATTATAAAACGTAAATATAATAATGAATAAAAAAAAAAAAAAAAAAACGAAATGAATAAGGACGATCGCCAGCGGACGTCCTGCTGTTACAAACGAAACGAGTACCACCGTATGAATGGTCGAAATCTCCAATTAGTTCTCGTGCCAGCATACAGCGTTGAAAAATACGATTTACGATGTTGAATTAATGATTATTTTTATTATTTGTAAATCGTCTAAACAAGATTGTCGTAAATATGCTTACGTGTTCCGCGCGGAGACGTTAATACGTTCGAATGTGCATACGAGTTTTTTTTATTATTTTTTTTTCATTCTTCAAAAGCCACGTGGACAACGTTCCATCGACAGTGTCGCACGACGTTATCGCGCATACAATATGACCGTAAAATAACGTAAGTTCTATTCTCCGACTACTTTAGTGCACTAATTGAACCCATCGAGTATTTCGCGCGCGAAGCATAACAATTCTGTAAACCGAGGCCCGTTGTTACGACGTCGATCATTTGGATCCGCCGCAATCGTCCGACCGACGCGTACGAGTACGGATACGGATCGCGGGTACACGATATCGAATCGGTTTTCGAGTTGTTGCAGTTCAGTTTTGATCCTGACTGAGCGTCGTAGTCCGAGCTGTACTCGGACTTAAATATCAGCTAAGACTAAATATCGGACAATCGATAGAGAGTTAAAGGAAAACCGGGAATCACGATTAGGTACTTTTTAATCGAACAGAAAACCTTACGTTTGGAAAACGGAACGGTTGCGTAAATGAAAATGAATATATTTCATCTGTTGACGATAATTTTGGTAAATCTGATCGTCAATATCCCTTCAAATAAGAACGTTTATCTATTTTATATTTTACTAATATCGATATCGTTAGAAACATTTAACATACACTTAACATTGTTATCGAACATCTGTTAACGATGATAAAAAAATTGTATTTTCATTTTTCAAATATAATAGCTTTCGAATGACAATATTATTGATCGCAAACTGTTGCTGGTAACTACTGAGCAGAAATATTTTTCTTGAAACACTTACGAAAAACTTGTAGACGATAAGTAAATAATTTGTATCTACAACACAACATATTCGTCCGACTGAAATAAATCCGGGTTCTTGCGCGAACATATTGGCACACCAACGGCAATGTGAATGGATTTTACAGACCAACCGAAAATTCGAAAACATTATTATTGGAAACGGAAAATCAAGTAAGAGTGTGTCAAGAAAGGAGGTGGTCAAGTATTTATTAATTGTTATTTTATTCCTGGTTGTGATCACGCATACTACTTACGTATTCGCTTGTTCAAAAAAAATTATTTGTATGAACAGCACGCACGTACGAGTATTTGTGCGTCTATGTCGTTGGTAGAATGGTATACGGTTGGGTGTCCAACGAAGTTATGAACATTTTCAACATAACTCAACCAGACTAACAATGTTGATCGTGAGACACACTCTGTATGTGAGCGCGTTCGACAATCCTTTAACATGACATTCTTCACTATATTCCACCTCTACCCCCCCTTCCATTCACAGGACAATAAATGGCCCGGGATTGCGTTCGTGTACTCACCACGCGAGTGGAGCGAATAATCATCGAACGCGTTATAACCTCGAGAATCGATAGCGAGGTTTATCTACGGGCAAGTATCTACGTGCGCCCGGTCGGAATTAATCGTCCTTTGTTCGTTCCTTCGGACACTTATAATTTACATACATGCATGTTGTGTACATAAAAACGCGATGGCGTATACGACGATAACGCTACACACACACATACATATATATATATGGGAAATGGCCTCTCGTTTCCTGCTTCCGAACACACGCCGGGTGCCGTATATTGTCTCGTATATTACCCGGAGTGTATTGGTACGTATACACGGGTATACGGCGCATACTCATCAGTAGTTTCGATTTTCGGCGTATACCTAATGTAAAATATTATTTTACGGGTACACGCTTCTAAAATAACTCGAAAACAAAAATAATAATAATTTAATAGTTCAAAATAGTTGGAACAAATTGTAACCAACTAGGAATTAAATGAAATATTTATCTGCTGAAAGTATTTTGTTAAATGTAGTGAATAACATGTATATTTTGCGCTGCAAATATATATCTTGTTGTGTTATGTTTTATAGTCTTAATAGAAGTTATAAACATGTAGATGCAAAGGATTAATTTAATTATTTCGAACGTATCGAGAGAAAAAATTGTCGAGCGAAGCGAGAAAACTCATTTTAGGATTAATATCCATATTTTTTTAGTAACTCGGTGTATACCAGTTGACTTGCGAGACTTGCGAGGACGACCGTATCCGTATAAAAAACAAGAACGCTTCCTCCGTATGTGTTTATTTTTTTCTTTCTTCGCGTTTTCCGTTCAATACGTTGGACGCGATTTTCTACTATACGTACGTCAATAGTACATACGTATCCGTAATAGACGTTTTGGCTGCACAAACTAAACATAACTCTGCACGCAGTGGCGTACCTGTGGGGGGGAACAGGGGCATTTCCCCCCTACCGATAAATTTTTTGATGCCATAATGCAAATTAATTGTTCAGCTTAAATAATGTAAATTATAAATATTTTTAATTTTCACTGATTATAATCGTGTTTGATATCAAAAGTTTTTGATATCACTTATCAATGTAATATAAAATATCAATATTCGACCGAATTGGGATTAGGAGTGATGGTCACATACAGTCACTATTTTATAATTTGGTTATCATTGATATCAAGTGATCAACTTGAGTTTTAAGTATTTATTAATAATTTATAATAAAGTTTCAGATTATATTATAACCATAAAAAATTGTGCGATTAATTTATACCCACCCCCAAAAAAATGTTTCACAGCTACGCTACTGTCTGCACGTGTACGTATCCGTGAAATCATAGCTATTCTATTGTTATGAACCCCTGATTGTAATAAGTAAGCATAGTCGTAAGTATGAATATGTGTATATATTATTGTATGTTATTATATGTACTGTATTTTTTGCGAACAACCGTCGGTTAAAAGGAATGTGCTGACCAAACTCCTTTGACCGATCGGTGGGATTGCTCATTGACCGCGAGTCAGTCATCTGACACACGCTGAACATTACAGTACCTTGTAACTTGTAGCATTTAAATATCTATTACTCTTTATATTTTTTCTTCGCAGAACATATTTTAAGTAATTTTCATTGGGCGGTACTTAAATAAGATCGTCTACCAAAGAAACGTAAGGGGGAAAATCAACTCCCGCCAATACGGTTGTTATGAAAATGTGTTGGTTAATGGCACGATCACCCACCACAGGGTAGCATTAAATTATCACTGGGAGGGGGGCACTAGTGCGCACTAGTACTTACAATACTATAATACTATACTACAATACTATACAAACACGTACTTTGTATGTTAAAATATGCTCCGTTCCTTCATTCGTACCGAATAATCACACGGAAATATTCTAACAAAGTAACTCAAATAACTATTGTGAATTTATTTAAATTATTTAAATTTACATCTAAGCGTAACAATAGACTGCCTCGGCAGATACCGCTGCGGCTCCGAGTTGATGACGCGCTGATGACCTTTCACCGCCGAGTCGATTTTCCTGCATTTTACCGGAATTGTTGTATAGAGTTTTTCGTCGACGATTTCAGAACCGTAATACGGAAGAAAAGTCGGTACGTTGTCGTACAACACTATCCGAATATTGTGCGAGATATCAAATGTGTACGCCTATTACGCAGTCAATGTATTATTTTAAATTGTAAACGATTAATTATTAATTCAATAGCAATAGCTGTGTGATTATAATTATAAATATGATTACCTATAATAACAGAAATAATACTAATAATAATATCTTATAATTATAATAATAATAAACCATGTGCTTTATACTTTTAGTGTAAACAGAAAACCATATTTTAATAAAATGTGACGAAACAGTGATGAATCGACGTTCACTGAAAACTACAATTCGATCAATGGAAACAGTATTTATTTATTTAGTCGTATGGCAGCCAAGGAACAATACGGTTATAATAGCAATACGTGTATAATTAATATCTATGAAACGATTTTATGTGCGCACTTACCGATTGCGACGAACACGACGTACACGAAAATGTACCGATGAGATACGTCTTCACTTTGCCACAACCGTCAATTATTTATGTAGGACACGTTTTATTTTTTTTTCTCCGCTTACCATTGCGCTACGGTTTTCCAGAGACAGCTGCTGCGTCCGCGTCTGGCAAAACCTGGCATTATTATTAGATATGATTGCGAGTTTTCTCGGCGAACCGGAAATCCACTGCTCTGCGCGCACAACATTTAATTAAATCGACTGAAATTAATTTATTTATTGTTATTTTTTTTCTTGTAATACAATCCGCGTGCAAAATGCGTACGGCGTGCAACTATTGCAATCGCGATCACCAAGCATTGTTCCCGTCAATTTTTTCTCATATTCGACAATGAAGTTTATGAATGTCAACTTTCACCGGCTCGAATGACAGCACATTGTACTTTCACGCAGTAACGCAGCAGTACGATGCGTTTTTACCGTGTGAAGTTTACAGCGCGTATAAAAGTCACAACGTGACAAATTCATAAAAACAATACGACTCCGAAAGGCATTAACTGCTCGGGGCCTAGGTTTTCGTGTGTTGTAGCAACATTTTGCGCGATGGCAAATACAGGAGAATCAGTTGCAAATTCGCGTTTGTTTGTGTGTTTTCATACTTTAATATTTTAGCGGTAAGTTAATGGTAATGTTAATCATCAATTTCAGGTGTTAAACAGTGTTATTCAAACTAAACTAACTAATATTTAATATAAATTATAAACTATACAGTCAATATATACTTTTACGGGTGCATACGGTTTTTAATTTTTTTTTATTTATTAAAATATATTTTTAATCTGTTATTTAAAACAATAAGTAAGTAATTTACGAGTTTTTACATTTTTACAGCTCATGAACAGTTTGTGGAGGAAATTGTTCACAAATAACATCTAATAATATATATAGACTAATGCTCTGCAGGGTTTGTTATTTTAATGACCAGACCGGACTACAAATTTTACTAAAGGACCGAAGTCGACCGGATCACACTTAAACGTTAATCAAAAACTAAAATTGGACCGAACCGACGGCTTCATATTATCTTTAGACCAGACCGGACCAGTAATTAAATAAAATTTAATAAAGTAGACCGTAGACCGGACTGTCGGTCCGATCTTAAAAAATTTTGGACCGTTTATTGACCGGTCCGTAAGGTTCAGTCTGGATCACGAAAAATATCAAAATACGATTTACATAATATACTAATCGTATTCTGTGTCTCTATACGCAATACTGAGTTGGGGATTCGTAACAATAATATGATGTGCACCACGTGCATAGTGGCTATACATACGTATCAATTCGTGTGTTGCGTACGTTATCAAAAGAAATATTTCTGATAAAAATATCAAAAAATGCTAAGACACGTGTACGCGAATTATATTAATCGTACCAATACTTACCACAGGAATACTCAGATCTCCGAACTATCATCCAACACAATTACAGAAAACGAAAAAAAATCAATTAAAATGCAGTGACTCGCTAACGTTGTCCATTAATGTATATCATGTGGTCCACTGAAAAGCTTCCATAACCTGTCGTATTTATTTATTTCATTTATTTAACTTTTCATCGCTCATCAGTTGTTCTCATTGTTCCGTTGTATGACAGATCAAATAAAAAAACTATTTAAAAAAAATAAAAATAAAAACCTGTACCAATTAAATTAGTACACCACCAGTAAAACCGTTGTTTTATATTTAAACCATTCTACTACGTGCATTCATTATCTCCGTTTCAACTCAACGTTATATAAACATGAATTTTTTTCCTCGACCCGAAAATATGTGTTTTATTCGTATTTCGTACGTAATATGATATGTATCTCAAAATGTACTACTATAAATCGTAAAAACACTATAGTTGTACGTAGGAGTTCAGAGGATACGTATCCGTAAATTGTAACGTGTAGTCTACGAAGACGTTTAGTCGTGGAGCGACTGTTCCAACCAATTAATCGAGCAACTTGCTCATTATTCCCGGGTATTTTATTTACGTGATTCGTAACATGTAGAAACGCGTATTCCATTATTTATTACATGCGTTCCGACCGTTTCCGTTCCGTTTCGCGTTTATTGAAAAATAGACACAATTATTATTATTATAATAGTGCGCGCGCGCAACTGCGATGGGTCAAATGATTTATCATGCATGGTGCAACGGGAAGAAGGGGTTCGGACGAGGCCGATGTCTTAACATGATTCTCGAAAACATAATTCTGAAACATGAGATCGCTTAATTAATTTGGTATAAAGGCATTAACATAATGCGTTTAAGAACGGAGAGATGAAAGTCCACGGGGGATATATTAAGTTTTTTTTTTCCTTTCCTGTTTCAGTAGACGGGCGCCTAATTAAAAACCTTGAGGAAATCCATAACCAATTATAATTACAGGTGATAATGTCGCCGTTAGGAATCGATGGGAATGACGTACGCGTTCGTGAACAATTGAACGAGCGCTGTAGTTCGCATGCGCATATTGTGCGTGTTCATCGGTCGGACAAATACGAAGTTTACTAAAGAAAATTTTAAAAAAAAAAAAAAAACCTACGGCTTAAATAACGATTTTTCTTGTGGAAAATCACGCGGGCGAGCGGACTACTAGCTACACGGATTCGATACAGCACGTAAATGATAATAAACGTCTACCACGACGTTTACGAGTAGATTTTTACGCGTACGTGAACGCAAAACGTTTTTCGACCGACCGTTTCGGTATTTTTTTTTTTTTTTTGTAACATCGGTGCGCGGCGGCAGCGGACGACGACAGTCGATTAACTGCCCGCGGGTGGCGGTCGCGCGCGACGTTATTATTACGGACACATTTTATCGGAACGTTTAATCCGGCGGTACGATTAAATTAAACATTTTTCCAAGCCCGTTCCGGGTCACCGGGCGCCGCCGAATTTCAACTTGCAATTTCCGAACCCAACCGCTACGAGAACCACGGGTGTTAACTCGAACGCTCCGAATCGTTAAAATAAATATGACTTATTGCTTTGGTGACCTCGTTTCCCCCCTCCACCGCCCACCGACGGCTTCGTTTCTTTTTTTTTCTTCGTTTTTTCACACTGAGTTATTACCTCTCGCTGCCGCGCGTAATTATTTTAACGCCCGTAAAAAACGTTATTTGCGTTGCACCGTAATTTGAATAACATGTGCGCGATTAATTAACCGTACTCGCGTTCAGAACGATACCCGTGTGCGCACGGTGTTTCCCGTCGCGTACGATAAGTTTACAAATAATACGTTCTTCGGCCGACCCGCTCCGTGTTCCGCCGACGGTCGCTCGAGGACTGCAATGGATCCGCCGTCGTTTTCGCGTTATTTCCGCCGAAACCGTTTCCGTGCCCGTAACCGATAACGCGTTAACGCTAACGCGAAAAGTGGTTCGCGCGTACGAATTAATTATGAACGTTTGTCGCGCACTTGTACCGGCGGCCGCGTTCGCGTACGGCTTCGTCACCGAAAATCGCGTGTTTTTCGCGAACGTTGTCGGTCCCCCTTCCGGCGCTCGATCGTTTAAGTCCATGTATCGTACGTTCTTATTTCGTTTTCGTATTAATTAAAAAAAAAAAAAAAAAAAAAGAGGAAATAACTGTACGTACGCGCTAACGGCTCTACGACACAACAGGTTACAGGTACAAGCTTTTGACTTTGACGACGAAGAAAAAATAAAAATTATACTAAAACAAATAACGTCGGATTGCGCAACACTCGCCGTCCGTACGGATAACCGGATCCATTAATCACGACGACCAAAATTTAGAAACCTCTGATCGGATTACGGTTTCCGTGCCGAACGGCAGCAGCGGTAACACGTTGTTTGTACGCTGCGCTTATAATAATTACATTCGCGTTCTGTGCGCACCGCAATGGGACGAGGACGATCGCCGCAACAGTAGCCCGTCCGCGCACCGTTCACTTGCGTTATGCGATATTGTGCACAACGCGGTCAGGACAATTAATTACTACCACGTGCGAGGTACGCTTCGACTGGTGCCGTACAGACACACGATGCGTTTACGTGTGTATGTGTAAGTGCGTGCAATAAGCGTCGATACGTTAAATGTCGTTTTTGATGAAAGCCCGTCGTGCACACCGCAGTACTATATTATGTAAATTACACAAATTATACGACCAGACGTGATTCTCTCTTACCACGATCATCTCTCTCTCTCTCTCTCTCTCTCTATCTCTCTTTCCCATTTTCTCTGTATAGATTTATTATATTATACCTCCGCACTAGCAATTATAACACGAAAAATCGAACACTCCGCACATGCTGTGTCTAAGACATGAAAACATACACGACGAATGGTTCCCGTTGGATTGCAGTGTGTACATGAGTATAGAACGCAGTAAATAACTTTCAGTAGTCTTCTATTTTATCACATTGTTATAAACAACTTACTAGGATACTTATCAAAGTAAAACAATCATGTAATGTTATACTCGGTACACGAGTGAGCCGTGATGTGCTCGGGGGGGGGGGATTCTTAATATTATTTGCTCGTGTTTAATATCAATTCGAGTTGGGTTTGGATCACACTATGCGTTTAATCGACCACCGAATGGCTGCGTGATTTTAAATATTTTGTTAAGTACAAAGACGTGCGCACGGGCACCCTACCACGAAATATTGTAAATAGGACCTCACAATTTAAGTCAAAAAGTAAAGGACCCGTATTTTAACTGATGTTGCTCAAATCGAATGTAATTTATTCTAAAATATTTGGTAAAAAATAAATGATGTTAAGTAACAGAAAATAATAAAACTAAATTTTCTTAATTTTCGTACAAAAACTTCATCTGCTTAATAACTTTTTACCTACGTACGTGGTGGACAGGGCTGGTTTGCTGGTTTTAGCTTTTTCAGCGCTTAGTGCAAAAACTAAGTCAGCAATCCTCCATCTAAAATGACTTAAACATATAACTTAAAGAGGCAAAATTTTGGGAACTGAAGGGGCCTCATTATTCATATTATATACAGCATGTCGGAAAAGTTACCGAAATTTTACAAAAAAAAAAGTACAGCAAATTATAAAGAAATTCTTTTTATTTAGCATTCAACGTAGTCCCCTTCACCAGATATAGACACATTTGCGCGGTCGTTCAATGATTGAAACTTTTCTGGTACTCTTCTGAAGGAATGGCTCTGAGATGCTCGATGCAAGACGTTTGAATGGCTGGAACATTTTCGAAGAACGTCCTTTCACGTACAATTTTAGTTTGAGAAAAAGAAAAAAGTCTGCCGGAGCTAAATCAGGTGAGTATGGTGGGTGATAGATTCGTCGAATTTGATGATTGGCGAGAAAATGCGTTACAACATTCGCCCTATGCGCTGGGGCATTGTCATCCAAAAGAGTCCACTATTCAGGCTGATTGTACTCGGGCCATACACGCTAAATGCGGCGCCGGAGGCCTTTTTAGAACTTCAATGTAATTAGTAGTATTCACAGATTTATTAGGAAACAAGTACGTGTAAGCTTATTCATAATAATTTTTCAAATGTACAAATTTGCCACATATTTGTAAATCATTCATAGAACAAACATACCTAATAATAATTGTAATAATATACTACAGTGATAGTTTATATAACTGTAACTGTACCTAAGAGCGCGGCCAATCATTGTATGTCGATAAAATAATAAATAATGACAACTATAATAATAATCAAATTTATATTGAACACATCGTCAAATTTTTTTCTATCTATAGTAGATAATTTGCGTCGCCGGCGATTGATCAAATTTAATTATAATTTTGTCACCTCTCACGCGCCCTTCTGATTTTGGCGTCCAGTGCCGTCGCACACATCGATCGTATCTAAGTCAGCCCTAGTAGTGGATATTTTCAAATCTTTCTATTGGTATCAATCCGAGTCTTTTTATCGTATTCCATACGTTTTTCAAACTAGCGACTCGTGCTGCACGAGAGCAAATGTAGCTTCAGGCCTGAACATAAAACGAACGGAGGGTCGGAGCGAGTATGGCCACCTGCCCGCCTTACCAGTTCGCCTCCGGGACTGAAAAATATCCACGAGCAAACTTGGTAGATGAGTCGGAACGGTCACCCTTGCGCGGTCGCTCCGAGACGAAACGTTTCCGCGAACGCGATTCGAGTACCGTCGAATGACACCGCTAACCCGCTCGTGTTTTATTGTTCGGACGATCTCGAAAACCCGACTCCAGATTTCCCTTAAATCGAAATTCGGCACTCGGTGTGGTATATATACCGTACAGGGGCGGATCTACAGTCAGAGGAGTCAAGCTATCTTCAGGAGGCTATTTGTTTGGTCTGAAACTGGATTATAAATGTGACCTTGTAACAAAACAAAAAAAAAAAAACACTATAAAATCATGTACCATGTGTATTTAAGTAAGTTCATAATCCTCATAATTCTAACCTGCACATTTATTTTATGGAGTCTCACATTTGTTAGATATGTTTTACTGTACTACACAATGAACCAGTGGCTTTATTTGGGGGATGGCATCTGGGGTATTTGTCCCAGTTTAGTATTGATTTCGACCTGTAGTCAGCACACTTAAAAAACTTTAAAGAAGTCTTTAAGATGCCGATTTACTCAACAAATATTAACTGCAGGTTAATTGAACCCTATAGATCCGCTCCCGCCTGCACACGTACATCGTTATAACACAGGTAAGCGCGTTTCAGCCACGAGACTCCATAATGTCGTTGGACACACACATTTATAGATTAATCCAATTTATAACAAAAAAAAATTTAAAAAATTAAAAAAAAACCCCCATGTACCCACACACTCGTTTTTTCCATAACGGTACAGAGGGATTACGATACTATATTATTTACATTAAATTCCCTGCGGTAGGGTATCGATACACGCGTCTCCCGTGTTGTTCGTGTGTACGTGAACACACGCTATACGTTTCGTGCGTGCGTTTTGTCCACGACCTCATACCGTCCACCTGTATTAAGTGTATAATGATGTCTGTTCTGGTGCTGTACGAATAATAACTACGGCGCATAAAAATATCGGAATCGTAATAAAGGGTATATATATATTATTATTACAGTTGGTAAATAAATGAAAAAAAGGATTATAATGTACGAAGCGAACGTCCCTGGGAAAAAAAAAAAAAAAAAAGGTCGGTTTAATTTAAATATACGTAAGCCCGGCAAATCGGATATTCGTATGTACGTATTGGGATTAAACTTTCAGACAAGTCATATATGTCATAAAACGAGTTTAAATTATTAAACTGTGTAGCAAAAAAAATATACGTACAATATATATTAAAAAAAAAAAAAAGTCGTATTTATAAAAATGTTATTAAAATAAATGTTTTTGGAATTTTTTTTAATTATTGCTCGGCGTGGATTTAACGATATTGGCCGTTTTTTAATTTTTTCCGCGAGTAACAAGGAGATTAATGCTGAAATACCTTTTATAACGCGCCGAGCAGTATATATGTACATATATGTAGAGGGGACGTTTGTTTGTCACTAAGTGTCACTACGTGAAGCTTACTCCATAAGGATTGGCTCATCAATGTTGCGTTCGTCATACTAATGACTGTACTTTTTTACACACAAAATTATTCATTTATTTTTATTATTCATTTTTTTTTTTTTTTTTTTATATTATTTTTTTCCCCATCATGTGCCCTAAATGAGAATGGAATATTCTGTTCTTGACTATGACTAAATGAAATAATATTTAAAAACGAATGATAGGTACGACGTAAATACATTCGCTTTGAGGCACCAATCCTACATACATACTAATCAATGTATACATATACAAACCAAGCATTTGAAGTACGAATAATTTTATAAGTTGCTATACAAGCAAACGTTTATTTATGATTTATTATAGCACATTTTTTATTGTAAATGATTATCGAACTAAATTATTCAGAATGTGGTATAAAATTATAATAGATGAATGATGAAAATCATTGATCCATCACACCTTATGATGACCAATATCTAATGGAAATAATATAAGTATTGTCCATTGATCATCGACTTCAGTGTTATCATCGGTGAATTCATAATAAGAATAGAAGTTTCACAGCTGCACCGTAGTGAATTAGACTATCGGTGTCTTCATAACTCGGCACGACATGGCTATTGAGATATTTAAGTCAAAGAATGAAAGCGTATTCCACCAAATAGCAATGAATCCCATGGAGTTACATCAAGCTCACTATTGGATAGATTCTGTACACACATAAGATGACACGAGTATGTATACAATATTATGATTGTATAATATAATTAATATAACTCTCAAAAATACAATATCTGTGAGTTAAAATAATATCATATTGTTTTTTCTTACACAGACGTTTAATTCGTCAACATATAATACTTCTTATAAGTTTTATTTTTATCGTGGCAAATTATTCAATAAGTGGTAGAAAATTAAACAGTTATCATATTCTTATTATTATTATTATTATTACTCTTAATGTTATATTAACGTGAAGCCGAAATGGATTTTTCCACAAGGGGGGGGGGCGTTCGAGAAATTTATACGTCGAGATGATGATAGGTTTTCAATTTTTCTGTTGAGGAAATAAAAAAAAATCATTTTACCGTTCAAGACTATATTTTAAATACACTAAATTGGAATTCAATTAAAATTAAATTATTTTTTACTTGAATGAAACAATTGAACTACATTTTTTTATATATATTTATTAAATTAATTGTTTTTTTTTTTTTTATAATGATTTTTACAATTAGTTAAAAATGAATACATTATTTTTTTTTACGGCTCACGTTAAATCAGAATTATACAATTTACGTGTATAAATAGAAAACACGTCAGGATAATTTATTTTTAAATAATATTATGAGAGTGGTTACGAAGATTCAGATTTGGATAATGATGATGATGATTTGGAAATAAAAAGACATTCTGTGAGAAGAGTGGTTTTAATGACTAATGGTTTTAGTCAGCAGTTTCTTGTTCTTTTCCCGATTTCATAATGGATTCATTCAGTTGAGTTTAGTTTTGAGCAGACATTTTTAAACTGTCCTGAACTACATTTAATTTACAAGACGCATATTTATACCATACTTTTAACGTACAGTAGGTGCGATTGGTATGATTGGCGATTATCGAATATTAGAAATATCTCAGAACACGGAAATGTATTATGCAAACGAATGCGTGATGTTACAATACATAATGAATATTGATATTGAAACTGAACGCGCCATCTACCTGACCAACTGCTTACCTATGCATACTCGTATTTTTCGTAAACGAGATATTTTACCCTCATAATACATTGTGTATCATCATATCAAATACGAAGGTATATATATACCGCACTGTAAACAAAATGTATAATACGTGTAATGTACAATTTTTATAAACGATATAACTGTTAAATATGGGCTTAACATATTGATTTATTTACTAAAGGACGTGAGTCCTATGACAAGATTTTTAAAAGTTGTGGAAGGTCAAACATTTTACAATGTACATTGGTTGATAGTAAATTAAAATAGATTCAAAGCAATGGGAAAATGTTGAAATAAGTACCGACGTCATACGTTACGTAAACGATGTAAACGTCTGCGCAAGAAAAAACGATTTGAGATTATTTAAATTCACGAACAACGTCTCCTGTGTTCGCCATATTATACGGATAGAATATTATGTATTGCGAAATAAAACAGAACACTGCGACGATTTACCCGACATATGCGTGCGCAGACGTAACGCATGTAAACGGATCTCGGGTGGATTCGCGAAGGATACATTTAAGCCAAAACACCGGAAAACCAATTTCGTGCGCCGGACGAAAATATTCTTCGAACGATCGACATTTATTCTTGTGGACGGTTAACGTCTTGTTAGACACGGAGCGTAATGGTTTGCGTCGTCGGAAAACGACGTTTCTAACCCGCAGTGTGTTGTTCTCAATAAATGCACACGGTCATAAGATCCGGAGGACGTGGATTTTTTTTATTTTCAACAACGATTACGCCCAAAGCGTATTATATGTACGTTCGTGCGTTTCCGCCATCGTTGTTGGCGCGTACACCATTGCAAACCGTCCGACCGCGTTTTCGTTACGAAAAAACATCGTCAACGAGTGTCGTAACAGCAAATGCGTATTTACCGTCCAACGTGTGCGCGTGTTTGTGCGCTCGCGTACACGATGCAAATAACGCCCTAGCAGATGTCGCGCTTCAATATTGTGTGCGCAATATATAATGTACGATATTGAAACCGGCCGCACGTATTGCAGCGACGACGGCGGTGGCATCTCAAGTCCCGGCTTACCCCTATCGACGATTTGTCCTCCCGTCCTTCCACCCGTGCCCCTGGTCCTGATCCTTCTCCACCTCCGCCGCGACAACCGTCTCTGCGAACGGTACCGTGTTATTGTATTGCTTTTTTCCGCCTTTTTTTTTGTTTTGTTTTATTATTTTCGTTTCCTCTGCTGCGGCCGTAACGGTCGTCGGTCGCGAACCGCATAAATTCGTCGTCAAGACCACGTGCGCCTCGTGCACACGATTCGCAGGGCACAAGTTGCACGCGTGGGACGAACGAATGTGTACCAAATATGCGCGGGTCATGTAGAATACGTTTACGGCGTTTCTCGTCCAGGAAAATGGAAATAATAATAACAATGTAGGGCATGCCGAAAAACGCGCTACTTCTAGAAAACGAATAAAACAGTTACATATCAACGGAAACGCATGTATTAGTATGCATCTACGTACAATAACGTCTCCGGTTTAACAGTGGAAAATAAGAACAGCCGAGAAAACGTTTGAAACGTCGTGTCAGATTCAAAAGTTACACCTTTCGGTGTCTCTGCTTGGTATTAATGTCTTTCTGCACATCTGAAGGAATACGCCGGTGGAAGGAAGTTGGTCGTAGCGTTATTATAGGACGTGATGCGTGAAGTATTGCGCCCGTAGTCCATAATGGTGCACTGTTTTGTACGAATCGTTTCGAAATTTAAATGAGTTAGCACAGCGCGTCGTTCGTAACGAGGTCGTATTTTTCAGTTCGTTAATTATAAAACGTTTTATAAAAAACATTTCAATCGTAGTGTGTAAACGATATTACGTCTTACGGCTCCGGCTGATAATTGATCATGGACCGTTGAACCATCGGACTCGGCGTGCCGCGGCTATGCCGGAGAATGCTGAACCACGAACTCATCGAAATCAGTGATAAGAATTATATATTAGACGATTACGGATGAATATAGAGAAAAAAAATGAATAGATTATGTAGTTTACATGCACTGGGTGTGTCAGGTGTGCCGTGGCACACCCCGTGGCTTTTTTTACGACTTTTATTCATTCGGGAACTTTGTTTAAATTTTAAGCTACAAATAGTAAAAATTAGATAAAATTATTATTAGGACCTCTATAAAAAAGGCAAAATGCTAAACAATTGGTTAACTCAAATGTATTCTTTTTTTTAGGAAGAAGGGTTTGGTTAGATTCGGTAAAACCCATGAGAAAGCGGTTCAATTTTCTTCATAGCACACAAAATTCCCGCGCACGCCTACGGCGGTTTACCGAGACTTTTCCGAATCGCACGTGTTCCAGATCCGAAATTCTGACAGGGTAGGAGGATTGAACGGGGTTGAGCTTTTACCGAGGAAATGGTTGTTGAAGTCGTCCGCCTACTAATCATGAGACAGCGACTCGCAACAACCGACGTGACGTACCCGAACGTGTTCCACCCAGGGTCGTATTTAGACTTAATTCTAGGAGGGGGGACTCAAATTTCTTTAATTCAGGTTCAAAATGTACAGGTAAAATTTTTAGTAATATTTAAATCAGGTGAATCCTTAATATTTGTGCTTTTTTATTTTTAATCTAATTCCGGATCAACTTAGAATCGACTTTTTTGTAGTTCGTTTTTAACACCTGTCTGTGTTTTAAAAGTTACGCTTTTGTTTTATTTGATTTTTCACTAAGCATGGACCCGTCAAAAAGCTCAATTCAGTATTCACAGCCACTTTGATTTCGCTAGAAAATGATTCACATTAAAAAAAATTCAAGCGTGTATCTCACACATAATCAATTTCTTAAATACGGAATCAGAGGGGGGGGGGAAGACGATCGCCCCATCGCCACCCATAAAATACGCCCCTGATCCCACCGAACACAAACTCTTCGCTTGACGACGATACAATGGCTGTTACCGTTTGCATTCGATTTAGTCGCGCCGTCGATTACGGTCATGTTTAGTGCGTCCTCGCGGGCGCTACAAATTTTAACAATATCCGTGTGTTCCGAAATCGATTGTTGCACCGGAGCACGCGAAGGTTGTTTTTTTATTAATTTCTTCGCCCGTCGTTCTCTCCGTCACCTCCGGACACGCGGCGTATCCGCTCGCTGTTGAGACGACGCGTATTACATTGCCATCTATTATGATCCACGCACGCATCGGGCTCGGTGAAACAGCTGCGACCCGTTCACTAATTGAATGCACGAAACTAATTGGTTTTCGTCGTGTTTCGGCGGGACGCACATAATTATACCGGTAAACCGGGTTTTTTCACATCCATTTCCCATCGAACGCCTCCCCGCGCTCTCGCTTCTCCGGCCGCCACCGCCGATTCAGTGCCCGGTCGAATTATACACTGGCGACCTACTGTTTTACACACGATACGTATTACACGGACGTCGGCGAAACGTGGACACATCAACCTTATCGACTTTATAATTACGTCCGCGGTGTTTTTATTTTTCGAGAAATTTTGAAATCGATTATTTTATGTTTTGTTTCAAACGCTTCCGACACGCATAAAATTACGACCCCTTACGAGCAGAACGAGAAAAATGACTTTACATTATCGAACATCCTCGAAGTAATTACGTTACGAACAATATAATGATTACCTAGCGCTTTGCGTAGACACGTGATTTCAATGCGGTAAGCACCGCGGAGATGGAGATGGACCACTCGGAGTATACCAGGTAAAAATCACCCTTGGGTTTGTCTACCAGTGGCGGTTTTGGGGGTGAGGCAAGTGAAGCGGTGCCTCACTTAAAAATTTAATAAGAGGAATATGTTTTGTAAGCAAATTGGACATTAGTAATTATATTACATTTTTGTTTTTTCATTTGTATAATATATTTATTATTGATGTTCAGAAATTTATCAGGGAAAAATGTCTAAACAGAATATTAGATTTTAATACAAACATTATTCGCTAGTTAATAGTTATTGAAATAATATGGTATCAGTTTATACGGGTGTACGGATCACGGGGCCACAGGTTGTTTCAGGCTAAAATTGTACGCGATTTCGTAGCCCGATGTTTGACCGGTCTCGTAATCTTCCGACCGTAACCGTAAGAGCGACCGTTGACGGTGCCTCTCGCGCAGTGGCGTATATAGGGGGGGGTTCAAACCCCCCCCCCCCCCGAAATTTATGGTTAGTACGACCCACGTGTGCATTTCTTTAATCTATGTATTAATTAAAACCAAACTGTGTAGTATGGGAAAAAAATGCTCTCTCCCAATTTTTAAGCAAATTATACGCCCAATTCTTACCTACGCTTGCCCGGTATGGGGTAATTGTGCATCCTCGCACATCAATAAAATGCAAATTGTCCAAAACAAAGTCCTCAGAATAATTGCAAATGTTCCGTGGTTTGTCAGAAATCCAAATCTGCTATTGATACTTTGAATAAACTATCCGTTGATTTTTTTCCAAATATATGGTGCTTTATGTCAATATTAGTAACTACCAGTTTCAACAGCGTCATCAGAAAGATCGCTTTCGATATTGAAAAGATTGAAGTCGTGCTTGAGAAATAGTACAAGCGAAAATCGACTAACAGGATTAGCTCTCATGTCAATTCATCGAAGTATTTCAATAAACACTGAAGAAGTGATAAATAATTTTGCAAATCTACCTCGAAAATTAGACTTTGTCCTGTAATTAAATTTATGTATTCTAATTTTCATAGTTATTAAAAATAAGTTAATTTATAACCTTCATTTAGTATATATTTTTTCATAACCCCCCCCCCCCCCCCGAAATTAATTCCTATATACGCCACTGCTCTCATGTGTAGGCGTATTTAATATTACTAAATAATGCGATCTCGCACGCAAACGCGCCGTACGCGTAGCACATGCATTCCATAGACGACGATTTAGGCGGCATGTAAACATTGGCAAGTACACGATTAATGCACAAAATAATTATTAAATTATCATCAGTGCAGTTATTTTCTGTTCGTATCGACTTGTTAATCGTAGTCTGTGCTCGTATTGTCGTCCATCTGCCATCTCCATTCCACTAATCACTTTTATCTCGTAATCGCAGACCGTGGTACTGTACTACCGTGTTTCTTATCCGTGTGCGTTGTTGATTTAATAAAAGTCTTATTGGTTCTTGTACGCAAAGCTATAACGATTAGCGTTATTATTTTTTTTGTTGTATACTACTCTATACAGTATAGTACGTTACAGTACACGTGACTTGTCACTGTGTCACATTCTGGAACTATGGATCCTATAAATGATCCAGTAATGATATTACTTGAAACGCCTTTCAGGAGCTGGAATAATATTCATGTGAATGATTCGATTAGAAAGTGCGAGGCAACTCCTTTTTTGTCGTGCCAATCACTTGACAAAAAAGGTGGCAAAGTATTTAGTCGACTGTTTAATCCTGCGTGGTATGATTTGTGGAAGCTATTACAAACAAACGTTATTTTGTTGGCCGCGTATATTGTTAGGTCAATCAAAATCTGACTGGTTGACAGTTGGTTATTGTGATTTTGAAAACTTGTCCCGTAGTGTAAAATTTCACGAGTCATCAAAATAACGTATTCACAGCTATTTGGGGATTAAACGTTTAGAAAACATTAGTGTTACAATTTTAATGTTATAATTTTTGTATGCATGTATGTTAATATTTAGTCGCCTCAGTCAAAATTGAATCCCAAAATCGCCACTGTTGTCTACTGTAAGTTTCTACACGAAAAAAATATAACGGTACGTAAGTTCCAACACCAATAAAACGTATAGCGAATACAAATTTTCTTCCCACTTTATTCAGACTTAGGACTGACAACGTAGTCCGTGTGGTTAAAATTTGTCTGTGTTATGCTTTGTAAAAAAAATCTAATCCAATTTTTAATTTGTCCATGAACACATATAATTATGTATCATCCACATGTTAAAAACGGAGGCTGTACGCAAGTTTCGAGGAAAAGTGATAAAAACGAGTGGTTTGCATGTAAATTACTGTTGAGTTGAGATTTTATCCATTTTCATTATACGCAATAACGAAACACTGCAAGTGAAAAATACGCTTCATACATTGATATTTATATCGTATGAAATAAATCTATGCTTTAGCTAAAAGTATTCATGTTTTTAGTTTTTTTTTTTTTTTTTTGGTATTTTTCGGTCATTGTTAATGTATTTTTGATATTATTTATAAAAATAAGCATTAATAAATAATTAATCTTGTCAAACACTCGCAAAACGATAAAAATTACGATTCCGACTCGACATTATGCATTTTATTCTCGTATTGTAACATTGTTTATTAAAATTATAATACATTATTAGTTTCTGCGCTAGTTTGCTGGTTTAATTCCAAAATTGTTGTAAATCAAAGCGTTTATTTTCGAACAAACAGTCCCTTGTTTTACGCCGTCGTTTATGGGTTTTTTTTTCAAAGTATATGTCATGTGCGTTGGCACTAAGGTACTTGATTTCATACTTTATGTTCATCTGTAACAACAGTACGCCATTGCCGCTTCGGCTTCGTAGAATTCCGATGAATTTTTCATTTATTTTTTTCGAAATTATTACATTACAAATTCTTGTTATACGATTTAATTAGTTTTTTCTTGCCCTTTTGCTTTTCTCCACTAATGTCAGTAGTTTCACGGGTATGTTGATAATTATTTTTTAACCAAGAGAATCCGTATAACAATCCTGCAGCCCATCACCGCGTAATTGTATCTGTAGAGTTAAACCTATGTTTTTTGCTCGTACAAAGTTTATAGAGGTCACGATGATTTATCATCATATTTTATTTGTTTTTTCTTTGTAAAATTATTTTTAAGTCTTCCGAAAATTTCGTTTGAAATGTATTTTTAACAAAGTATTGTTCAAAACTATAACCGTTTATTAACGTTAATGTTTTATTCACTGACATGTGGTAATTGAGTCCCGACTAAAAGAATGATTCCAAAATTCTAACTACAATTAAAACTTCCAATGCATAATAAATCGCATTATTTCTGAAATCACATAATAGCGCCAAACTGATGAACATCTTAATAAATGAGCAATATCAAATTATAAAATTAATTGTGTTATTGATTTTTCCAATTTTATATTTTTATTCACTTATAAAAAACCTTCGGACAGAGTAAAAGGCTATTATTTATTTAAATTGAGACCTGAAATTGCTAATATATAGTGATATTGCGATAAAAGGGACAGTTATGGGAAATAATAAAAGGTTCATTGAAAAGGGACGTCAACTTTTGGGAAAACATTTAAAAGTTATATAAAGAAACAAAACAAAGTCATTTCCGACACGTTTATTACTATGCATAAAAACAAAATCAGTAGTACACGTATTAAGATTGATATTATTTATTACGAGTATTACAACACATTTTATATTCTGAAGGAAGCGGGTAATGTATTCATTATTATTTTCATCATGGCAGTGAATCATACCTGTACCTTTGTTGTAAGACCTCCTAAAACAACTATGGACAGTCCATGGTGTGCAATGCATACTTCGTCCTCTGAGAGTGCATTCGGAACATCCGAAGATAGATTCTCTACATTTTGGTCGAATTAAAAGTATTGCAAAGTAATCGTTGACTATACTAAAATTTGTATTTTTCGTGGTATCCGCATATAAAACGTATAATATTTCCATTGAATAGGGAAGGTAAAGGTGCTTTATGATTCTGAGGCAGGTTTTTAGTGTCGATCACGCCCACTTTCGAGAGTGTTCGGAGCCCAGGGGTTAGAAAAACCTCTAACGTCACTCGGATTGTTGTCGGGACGTTTAAAAGTGTAGTTTTTTAACAGTGGACACTGTACCAGGTACACGGTTTCGCGTTTCGGAACGTCATTCCCATGCCGTCAGTGATCAATGCAGATACAGTGGTGGACAACTCGTTATGCACCGTGCGCGTTCGAGTGCGGGAGGGGTAGGCAAATCGCTACTCGTGTTCGGCACGAAAACGCAATTACTCATAACATTATTATTATTGTTGTTGTTGTTGTTGTACACGTACCGCACGTATTACCATCGCAGGGCTTCGGCTACCGGACCGCCGTAAAAACGTCACACACTCCTCTGCAACCGGTCGTATTGAGATGCTAAAAAAAAAAAGGAAAAAAAAAACAGAATAATAAAGGTGTGTACCACTCGTAGCCTGCCCGCCCCACATCACACACCACTCACTCTCTGCGCACTGAACGCGCGACAATATTACCAGAACAACGAAACGCGCACAACGCAAGGGGGCCGCGGTATACTTCATACGTACACGTCGAGCGTCAAATAATAACGACTAACCGGGCGGCGGTGACCGGGGTAGCGGTTTCCGAGAAAAATCGTATAACATCGTTCGGACCACAGTCGCAGCTGAACGAGTAGCGAATTGCGAAACGCGTTTACTGTTTTGCTTCTTGTTGCACACCAATATCAGTGATGATAATGTTAGACCGCGGTGGTCATGATCGTTTTACTGTTCAATAAATTATTGGTAAATTTTAATCAAATCATCTATGTTTTTTTTTTGTTAATTTTTTTATTATCCATTAGTAGACGCTATTATGGCTCGACAACTACGAAGAGTTACGATTAATTACGACGATTTCGATAAGGTATATGATTAGAGGGAAAAAAAAGAAACATTTAATATAATATTAATTGTAACGACGTCAACAACGTTCGTTCCGTATAGTTTTGAAAATACATATGATAATAGATAACGTTTTGAGATAATATAAATACCGTTCGAAGTGCTAATTATAATTGGGATTTATTAAGTAATGCAGAAATTATGGGAAGGAGGTGCTTTATAATATTTGTAAATTCTGGAATGATGGCGGTTAATGAACTTTTGAAATTAGAAGAATATCGAGTATGATTTTGACGAGAGGAAGTGACATGAGCGTTGGATGGTGAAGGTGGCATTAAAATTAAGTTTAGATGAATTGATTTTGATCGAAGGATGTTGAAGTTATGTAAGGATCTCGTCCAACTGAACGGATAAAACGTTATATAAGTGATATACGTTATACACGTTAAAACGTGTTAAAAGAAGCTTCACGCCTCCCTGTGGTATAACTGTTATTGTAAAAAGAATAGTGGGCAGCGTAAAATAAACAACGATATGTAGACGTATAATAAATGGAGAGGAAGAGGTGCAAAGAAAATATTATTTTAAAATATCATACGCTATTATTAAATCAAAAATCGAAATTCACGACCGTTGCCTTTGCGATTGTCATGAGGGAATCCATAATCGTTTTTCTCATGGTGATTGTTTTTACGTACATATATTTTTAATGTCTTAACGCGATGACGGATCGCAACTCATGTATTACTATTTTGTTGTTTTTTATATTATATATATAAATATTCATTGAGTGCTATTAGCATACATCTACGTTGCATGTAGAAAGGTACTTTCGAATTATGAACAACAATTTTTTATTTTTTTTTTTTTTTTTTACTATTTACTTTTGCTGATTGTAATCGATCACTGTATATTTAAATAAATATTTAAAATATACAATATGTTACCGACGTACGTTGACATAACTATTAATAAAGTAATTTTTTTCTTTTTTTGACATTATAATATTTAATATATTTATGATATTACGAAGTTGGGTTTGATACTATTTAAAGATATTTTTCAAAGATTTTACTCAATAATATTATAATATATTTCCATCAAATTAATAAATCAAAATAAAACGATTTCAAATATATAGTTCTTTGACATTTTACTAACAGAATATATTATATTAATCTGATATACTGAATTGTAAACAAGCAAAAAATATTTATAAAATTTGGTCTTTACTTTGTTATAGATATTTCTAACAAATAATTGCAATTGTAAATATTCGCCCAGTTACCAATGGATAGTTTATTTATTTCATCACGAGCACAAATTTTCCTATGAAAATTTTTTCATACTAATATTTAAAACTAAATTTGTAAAAAAAAAAAAAAAAAACAGAAAATAAACGTTTATATATAAACTATAAGATTACACAAAAAAAGTTTATAAGTGAATAAATATACGTATAATATAACTTTCGACACAGTTATGATATCAAAATAATTATTATTCTATATTTTTAATTCTTAAAATTAGTTATAATACAAATTTCTTTAGAATATAACGTTTTTTCTGTATGATAAACCGCAATTAAATGTGATTTTTAACTTTTATTTGACAAATTCATACTATTCAAAATTAATATCATGTATTAAAATATTCGAATAGTTTTAGCATATAATACACAGTAGTTTTAAAAGTTTTGACTCAAAATTTAAACCAATTCCATGAAACTTATTAAGTTACATAATTTTTTTTAAACTCTTTTTATAAAGGTATTTTAAAAATTTGAATTCTTCATCAACCGTTTTTGTATGATTACATTTCGGTTTTAATAATGTAATGAATTTCGATCAATCTCATAAATATTTCACTCTTTATTAATTTCACTGGACAGTTATTAATTTTAATGCATCCTCGAAACGATTTCAACAATGTAAATTTATGACGTAATGTTTGATTAATTAATATAACGTGGATATTCGTGTTCGATTATATTACAATTGAGATGATGTTGGTATGGGGTATGAATTAATAAATGGTAGTACACATAATTTTTTATAAATCCGTGGATATAATTATTCTTATTAATAATGTATACCTATATATGTTTTTAGCATAAAAACCAATGAAACGAACGACATCAATCGTTTTATTAAATCATTTTGTTCGGTCTTGACGTGCTCAAAACTCGTTCATGTTCCTGTGGTAAAAATCGAAAAACTAGAAAACGATAATACTTATGGAAATCGCGACACGATGTGTGACGGTCATTTGCGGTCGGACAACGCTTAGTGTTTTCGCAAATCACAACCTATTAAGTAATGAGACGACGCAAGAGTTTTGGCATTCAACCGGAGGAACAGATGCCCCCGGTCAAGCATGCTGGCTGTTCGGACAACAAAAGCTTCGACAAATTTTTTTTTCAATCTGTAAGAGCGGTAAACTCGTATACTATCCAACCAATGGAGCACGACTTAGAAGTGGAGGGTGGATAACTTCTAATTTTTATGACAGTAACGCACTTAGAACGGACTTTAGACACGCTTATTATCGTCACACTTTGAATTTTTCCTCAAGTCGAGCACTGCACGCCTAAACCGTTGTCGCGTTCGTTTCGATCGTTTGAACACGATGGTAATCATCTGTATCGCTCACACCACGATTTCGAACCCGTATCGGTCTGCAACTCGACGTCGACCACGTTGCTTACGCGTAGTGATCACGGGGTGATTTAGCACATTAGGCGAAAACCACGTGTTCCGTTAAGGGACGTCATGTATATCTCACTTGCGTTGGTTAATTATCTGGGTCGTATTTAGGAATTTGACACCAGGGGACTACAGTAAAAAAACGCTTCATTATACCAAATAAAAATTTTTGCTGGTTGAAAAAGATCCTTTTAAAGAACAATTCGTTGCTGGTGTACACAAACACATTCCAAGTGCAATGTCAACACAAGGAGAGATTGTTTGTAAATCTTTGGATTTATCGACAGTACTCGACCGTTACCGAGTAGTGTGTGTGTGTGTTGTGACACCATGATAGGCGATATATATATTTTTTTTGAGATACACTTTTTACTCTGTAAAGAAGTTTCACTTCAAAAATATTAGATCATTAAATATTGAAAATATAAAAAATTAGCCGCCCTCTTACATTCAGCCACCTGGGGCAGCATCACCCTGTAGATCCCCCTAAATACGGCAAATAATCGTGATATCTTATCGCAAAAAATGTAACACGTAAAATCTCAAGAACGTTATCGTAGTGTATTGTAACAGCTTAAAAATTGAAACACGTCATGTAAAATATACGTAGCTCCCGTGCACCACTACAATATCAACGCGTTTCGCGTCGGCCTTCGAGATCGAAGATTAAAAAAGTTAACAGTCGAATATCAGGCGGTGTTGCTCTTTAGATTTAACGTCGTCGGTAGAAGAGCTCCTACCATCCGATTCAAGTTACCGCCAACAAGCGCAATTTGCGTTTCGAATGATGGACAATCGTGCGGTCGGTCGCGTGCGTACGAAATGTTTGACGCCAGTGCAATAACAATAATATATATGAAACACGTACGGGTGATCGGAAGAACTCTGACGGTTACCGCGGTCAGTAAACGAACGCGTCTGCTAGCGGATTATTGAAATGCGGTTACCGTTGGCGGTTTACGGTCAAAGTAATTTCGAGTCGGCTACCGCGATACCCACTAGTTTTTCGTGAACTAACTGAACATAACTCTCCCCACCGTCAATTCGAAGTGAACGGTGAGCACATCGTTTGTCGTACACGTCTGCGGTCCGCATATTGCGTATCGTTACGCGTTTAGTTTAAGTTATCTCGTTTCGCGAACGCACTGAGCGCAGGACGCGATGCTCGTAACGCCGCTCGTAATCCGCGTTTCTCGTAACCGCCTACACGTGAACGTACATTAATATCATTATAGCTGTTGGTCGAGACAAGTACAAAACCGGTAGCATTAATCGACGGCCGTACAATAACGACGTCTCCGCCGACCTAACCACGATTTTCGAGTCTTTATCCGAACCGATGTTTCGCATCGTGCCGCCCGCGTGACGTGTGCGCTGTCGTGTTAAACGTCTACCCGCTGCTACCCCCCCCCCCCCACGCCCAAGTATGCCTGTTACTCCGCGAACGTGGGACACCCGACCGGAGCTTAAGTTTTTTTTCGATACATTAACGGACGACGTCACGTCGTAACCGATGTTGCGTACGAAACGTTTGCTACCGCACATTATTACTATCAAATCAAGCATAATGACGTGTACACTTGTACACCGTACTTGTATTCTATACTTGTATAATTTATATGTTGGCGTGCGGTCGCGTACAAGCGTATGACGTTTGTCGTTGCGCGCACCGAGATCATTGATATCGTGAAACCGAAAACACCGTCGAATCCAATCCAATCGGTTGTCGTTCGTGTACCTATGTCGCGTGCACACGCTATAACATGTGCGGTCAATTGAACCGCAGTCGTCTCTGCGGATCGTTCGTCGAGTTCCGTTTTTCGGAAACACACCTCGGTGTACTACAATTTGTTTCCGAAACGATCAAAAGTTCTGCGCGTCAAACATTTTAAGTGAACGTTTGCAGACGTGTACGGGAAGAACCTGTAAACGCGGTACACGATGGACAACGGTTCGCCGTCACTTAACTTTATTTCCACCGTACAAGTCCAATCGTGATCAATCTCAATACGAGCTCATAACCCTGCAGACGTACGATCCTTTTGTAATAGGTTTTATGTTGTCCGCTGTTATCGTATGTATTCTCAGATCCAACGAAAACGTGTAAAGTTTACACTGTAAACTTACGTTTTTGGAAATTGTCGACCTCAACAGTGACACAATGTACATTAGGTTGGGTCGAAAAAATCATTTTTGTAATTCGGAATTGTAGTATTGCGGAAAATTTGCAGTTTGGTATCCCAAATGAGGAAAATATAATAAAAAAAAAGTCCAAGTTTATTTCATCAGTTCGCGCATCGGGCTTAAAGTTTGAAAAAAAACAACAGTCGTAAACTAGAAAAATTGACAACTTCATAAAAATTATTAAAATTAATATTTTTAAAATATATTGATCATTTAAAAACAGTACACAGATATGTGGTTACTTTTTAAGCATCCTCCGAAAATTTTGACATTTTTTGAATTTTTTTTTTTACAATTGAATGAAGGCGTTACCCTTATAACCGTCTATATTTTTCTCCACATACTTTTTTTTGTTAACTCCAGCTTTACGATTCTCTCTGCGCATTGAATGTGTCACGAAAAATTAATAAACTCGAACTTTTGTATAAATTTTGTATTAAAAAGCTCTTTAATACTGTAAACATTTTAAAAATATTAATTCAATATTTTTAATGAAATCGTCAAAATGTTCGGTTTCTGAGTGTTTTTTTTTTATCAAACTTTAAGCCCGATGCGCACACCGATTTTTTTAATTATTTTTCTCTCATTCGGGATACCGAACCACAACTTTTCCGCACCGTTGCGATTTCGAAATAAAATAAAATCATTTTTTTCGAACGAACCTATTATACATGTAAATCGATCGCTGAACGCCCGTCGGAAAAACAGGTCATATAACAAGTACGTTACGATTTTGGTACTAAAACGACGTGTTTCCGGTCTTCCGTTTGGGCGCGCCGATCGGGAAATAATTCGACCGATGTTAACGGTTAATCATCACGTTTTACGGGAAGGGGTAAGGGGAGACGATTGCCCCAGGAGTGGGAAATTTTATGATGTTTGATGGGGCGGCAAATTTTTGAGGATCAACATATAATAGAAAATATATAATTATAGTTTTTCTTGTATGATTGTGTGTCATCGCTTTCAATATTAAACATAGAAGATGATCTTTTAAAACAGACTGATTGGTCAGAAGTTATTCACCAGTTTGGGACTATCAAATCAAATATAAAAAAAAAAAATAGTATAAAAAGTAATGAATGGTTATATTTTGTCACATATGGTAATTTTTTAAATTTATAATTATTACGTTTTATTACGTTTAAAATATAAATGATATAGATATTAATGATTCGTAAATACGTAAATAGTACACTTCTATGCTATCCGTTAATACGGCACTGACCGTAATTAATAGTGCGGTGTACATAATTTCGAATTGTAATTTTCTTAAGGGCGGGTTATATTTAAATTAGCCCCGGGGAGGCTACACGGCTTAACGCGGCACCGGTCGCCGCGGATAACGCGTTTACGCGTGCGCGAATTTCCCGCGCGCAACAGCACGCGCGTACGGCGGCCGCAACCGTTTCGCGTATGATTTCCCGACGGGGTCGTGACGCGCGTCCCGTCGTTAACGGTTTTCGTGCGTTACGCCGATCGTACCTGCACCGGTACGTAATGGACTCGGGGACCGTGTGCTGCCGTGGCCGTCACGAGATGTTTCCCACGCAGCGTCGGCCCGACGATTATCCGAGTGGAGAAATATCAATCATGAGTAACGTACACGACGGTTGTTCTAACGTCACCCGGGAACCCTCCGAACTCGAGTTTTTACGACCGCCGTGCGCGCAACTTTATACGTCTTACATAATAATATATTTATGCGCATGATTTACGAGGTCGGACGTAAACGCGGTGGCAATATCGCTAATAGATAATAACCTATAACCGGAATCGTACCGAGGGAATCGACGGCTGGGTTTTTGTTTCTCTCTTTTCACTTCTATTCCGTCCGAATTCTTCTTCTAAAAAAAAAAAAAAACCACTATGTATAATCGAATTCAATTGACGTTACGTGCTCCGGTCGCATGCGTACTTGATGATTTTTTTACAGTCGTCGATGCATTTGACGGAATATCGGGCATATTGTCCGTCCGCGAGTTCGGTTTTATTTCATTTTCCATCTTTTCGGTTGTCGTTGCAGGGTTGTGTACACAGTTGTCGGACGTTTTTTATGATTATATTTTTCCACCGTTACCGACAATGTTAGCAACAGCGAAAATCATCTGCGAGCTACGATATTATAAACACAACTAATATCCCGACATCATTGTCGCCGCATACGGTATAAGTACGTATATCAGTGGAGGAGTTACTAAAAAAACGTAATAGTTGTCGAACGAATTCGGTATGCATATCCCTCTTACCCAGGGCCGGCATTAAAAGTAATTAACGCCTTAAGCGAAACCTTGTTTTGGCACCCTCCCCTCCAAACCACTTAGTTTGAGTAGTAGTGAAATTAAATTTTTTAGTGAGTTAGTTTAAATAAAATTCGAATGTATTTAGTATTTTAATTTGGTTTTTATATCAGTGCATTATGTGGACAGGTTTTTTTTTCGTTGCAAGAATATAATAGTTCTAATTTTAAGTTTGGCGTTTTTTTACTTTATGAAAGATTTTTCGAGGAATATATTATTTCACGCCACCACTGCCTATAAAATATGAATACAAAAAATATGAACATTGATAACCTGTTGACTGTTACTTATTAGCTTACACATTTGACATTACACAGCACGTACGTACGTAGCGAGAGCTCGTCAAAAACAATAAATTGTGTGTGTCAGGCAACTGTGTCTTTTTGATTTACGCCACACCGCGGTATTTTCGTCGTAAGGTCCGGACGGTTTTACGTAATCGCTTAATTATATGAATTTATTTATAAATAGGTAAATTTTTGATGAAAATAATTATTACGACTGTCTATATTATATTTTATTTACACACACAGATGCGGTGGTATGCAGTATGTTGCATTATTTTTACATCAAAACCAACGGTCTCGACGCAGTATTGAAGTAAAAGGTACAACTGTTATATTCTTACTACCTGTAGGTTGTTAATGCATGTTAAAAGATAAATTAGATAAAAATAGTTTTCAGTATGGCACCCTGGGCAAGTCGTCCATAGCTTTCGCCGGCCCTGTTCTTACCGCCTCCCAAGTCAAGTTCGAATCAAATCACAGATGTTACAGTGGACCGTACACGTCGCACAGACACGAACCAGGTAAGTGTTGCGCGAAGTTTAGTTGACGCGTTCGTACCATATCGATATTATACGTTGGTTAGGTTAGTATAACCTATATAGGTACGCAGGACAGAATACGTCAACGTGTTATTACCGTTGATTTCGTCGTAACAGATTTTGATTAATAATCAACGGTGTTGCGTCATGTAAGCATAATATATTGTGTACGGTGCTGCGTAATAATCCTATAAACGATTCCGGCGGACAGGTCTGACGAAAAACTACTGGTTTCGACCGAACATGGCCGTTGGCCGAGAGGGTAGGGGCTTTCGCCGCGGACCGGACAACGTTGGCGGGGGTCTCTCGTTCGTGTGCCGCACACAAAATGTAAATTTATGTAAAACAAATTCGACACGCGATAACAATATTAATGCATTCTGCCGTCGTCGTCGTATCTGATCCGCCGCAACAGCGTCCTTCTAGATACGTCTATCCGTTATAAGAACTCATTCTTCGGGAGAAAAAAAAAATTGTTCTCACGCCAAATAACCAAGAGGCAACAGCCATTATGAAATAATAATATTTAGTAAGTATACATACATATGTCGTATACGCCGATCAAATCGTACGTACTAACACAGACGAACGACTTGATTTATGGTAACTCAATACAACGCATATGTTTCCGTAATGGTCGAGCGACACGACCGTCACAGGAGCCCCTTCCTTTTCATGTCCTCTCCCTTTTATAAATTTGCTTAACGTAATTATTAACATCATTATTGCTCACATGCTAGTTAACGGTATTGATTATTTTACAATTGTTTTCTTATATCCCAAAACGTTATATTAACTATTTCCTATTACGAAATTAATATGCATTCATTTTTTTATGTGTCTTGTACTTCCTGTGACCTGCATTTTATGTTATTGGTTCTTGTTGTTTTAACACTACTCATAATATATTTATATTTATGAATGTCCAAAACATATAACCTAATAAAACGGTCGGTTCAAATACACGCTTTGTATTATAATTAATTAAATATACTTCTGTAGTATGTGTTTGGATAAAAGGAATATAAGATGAATACATTTATAGAAATACACCAGGTAGTAGATTTCATAATTATAATTTTGAACGATGATAAAAGTAATAACATAATTCGTCAAATATTAACAAGGTGTGTCACAATTTATATGGATTTTATAAACGACATAGAAACCTATTACAATTTTTTTTTCCAATCCGTCGATAAAATGTAACCATCTACTATCAATAACCTAACAAATCGATCGTCGCTTATCGATTTTCCATGATCAATCTACGGTCCACGTCCGCTATGTAAAACGATTATAATAATTTTGAATAATTTGCGTGTGCGTGCACTTATCCTTCTTCGCTGTACTGTTATATTTTGTATCAAATATTTAGGTACTCCTCTAGAGCCCGATTTTGGCAGTGAGTTCTCGTCCGCCCAACGTGTCACATATCTGGATCTCTCTGCGTCTGTACGTCAACTCTAAATTTATCGTGTCCGCATCCAATACAATTACACAAAGGGCTAATACAGATGTGGAATACAATAATAGCTACACAGCCTTTATGCCCCAATTTAATTGGATACTGATGTTCTATGCATTTAACAGTAGAATCGTTTAGAAGCCCAACTGAACACCAACGTTTTATTGGTAACGATTCTAGTATTTACGCAGAATCAAAGAGTAAATAACGTAAAAAATTATACATTATATGCTCTTACAAAATCACTAATGAAATAACATGATGGTTATTTAATTACATTTTTCTTCGAACAACTTTCTTATTTTTTTTACAACAATGTTACTTTTTACAAATCATTGTTTGGTGTATGGGCATGTGAGTTTAAAATTTCAAATACATCTTCAAATACCTAATTATAATATGCGTTTATTCGATGTTTAAAAAACTTTTGTTTTATAAATCATAGTTTCATTAGTTATCAACAGTTACATTTTTATCAATGATCATTATTAAAACAATACTATACATTTCTGTTATGGTTTTTTTGTGTTTTTTAAGTGCACTTTATTTTAAAAGTATAATATACTAATATACTATATTGTTAAAAATATTAAAATATATATTCATCAGTATATTAAGATCGGTGTATACTAGTTGCGGTCACCTAACAAAAAGGTTACATACTAGTTGCGTTCACTCAAAATATATATCTAGTATACATGGCATATACCATACTATTTTATTTACAAAAAAGTTTCTACATTTTTCTTTCCATTTTATAAACAGACTTAGGACTGTCTACACTATTTTTATTGTGTAGGTTTGAAATTGCCGTAGTAATTATGAAAAGTCACGCGGCAACTTCGGGTGAAAATTTATTCTTGCAATGTGAATATTTTTTCTAATCAATATAACGCCATTTAACCCCAGTACACTGAGTTCTGTACTTGAAATCTCAGAATAAAAAATTTTGGAGGGACGCTCGCTCAACTGCTCCACTGCTTTACGTTTAATACTGTAATTAACCTTTTGCCGTATCATTGATTGGTGATCATCTAGTTCATGATTATATTACTATTGCAGGGGCGTATGCAAGGGGCGATGTGGGAGTCAGATCCCCCTATAGGTCTTTTAAAAATTCTATAAAATAGTATTCTTAATGTAAGGAAATTATAAGGAAACAAAAAAATATTTCTATGATTTATTTTAAATTATTATTTTGACACATCCAATATATATATATTTATTATTTATTATAATTTATTATTTTGAAAGTGCAAGTCCTTTGGTTTGGGAATTTTTCTTCCATATTGATTTGTTTGCGATTGATTCCCTCCATACAAAAGTTATATGTACGCCACTGTACAATTTTATTTATTTTATTTACAAACTTTACAGATAAGTAATAGGTATATAACCGTAACTAGGATATTACCTACAATTCGCGTAACCGCAACTGTTATTTATTTATTTATAGATTAACGGGTAATGCCCTTTTTACAATATTTTAACAACTGTTGTAATAACATGTGTATATAAAACAATGAGGTAAATTAAAAACTTAATTAATTAATATTATAATGATACAAAATACTAATACTATAATGATCTTATTAATTCTAAAGCCTTAATTCTAAATATGTTACGAAAAAGTACAAAAAAATCTAATTTAGTTGATATTTTATTGGCAAAAACAAGAGCTCTTGAAAAGAACGTACTATTCCCACTATTGGTATTATACTTAAGAATAATGAAAAGATCCATGTTCCTTGTGTTTATACTATGAACGTGAAACCCAATTTCAAATAATATGTCAGGACAGTCTATGAGGTTGTTTAAAATATCGTATAATAACATAATGTCAGCTATTTGAAGCTTGACATTAAGAGAGTCTAGGCTCAGACCTTTTTCAATAATATGAACGGTATTTCTAGTTATATGTATATTAGTTATATACGAAATTCTTTTCAAGAATTTATATTGAACATTATCTAGATCATTAATATATTTAAAATAATTTTAAGCCCAAATAATTGAACCAAATTCAAGATTAGATCTCATTAACGACATATAAAGGGTTTTTAAATTCTTTAGTGCTTCTATTTATGAAACCAAGCATTTTAAGTGATTTATTAATAATATATATATTTATTAAATAATAATTATACTATGATTTAGTTTAAATGACAAGTCATTCTCAAAGTAGATACCCAAAGCTCTAACAGTATAAACTCTATCCAGATAATGGTTATTGATTTGATATTGAAATATAATTGGATTTTTATTACGTGAAAAGGATATAACTTGGCATTTACTAATGTTTAGTGGAAGCAAATTTCGTTCACTCCATTGAAAAAATGTATTAAGATTGGATTCTAACCTATTTGCATCATTAATTGATTTAATATCAAAGTATAATTTTGCATCATCTGCGAACAACAAAATATTAATGTTAGTATCAAGGACCAATGAGAGATTATTAATAAAAATTAAGAATAATAACGGTCCTAGGTGAGAGCCCTGAGGAACACCCGAGGTCACCGCATACTCATCTGAATAGTAAAACGAGATTTTTACTGATTGAGTACGATTAGTAAGGTAGAGTAGAGCCATTCAAGAAAGTTGCCCCCAAATCCGAAGGCTATTAATTTATGGTACAATAATGTATGATTAACTTTGTCAAACGCTTTTTGAAAATCCGTAAGATAGTATCTACTTGATATCCTTTATCTACAGATTTAGTTAGGAAATTTTTAAATATCAAATTAGTTTGAATAGAATGTTTAGAAAGAAAGCCATGCTGATGGATAGATATGTTTTTAGAGATTAAATATGATAACTTTTTAGTGATTATCGCTTCAAAAGCCTTCAGAATAATTGATAATTTGGATATAGGTCTATAATTCGTAACATTACTTCTATCGCCGGATTTAAAGGTAGGTGTAATATATGATTTCTTCCAAAAATGAGGAAATACGCCGATAGAAAGAGATCGATTAAACAAATAATGAAGAGATTTGATAAGTACAGGAAGACAAGATGTTAAAAATATGGGTGGTAAGCTATCAGGTCCCGCTCCACTTGCTTGATTTAACGAGCCAAATGAATCTAATATTTCTGTTTCAAAGATAACCCACGAATTTAAATTATGATCCTGACAATAATTTGTATACGGTAGTTCTTGAGGCATAATAGGGATATTATTACACGAATACACTGAAGAAAAATAATTAGCAAATAACTTCGAGGTATTCTCAATATTATCTGCAACTACATCATCCCACTTAACAGAGGATGGGATACTTGATTTGTTAGACTTGAGAGTTCTTATATACTTCCAAAAAAAATTTGGAATCATGGTTAATATTATTTTAGATTTTTGAGATATAATTCACATGAATACGAACAGATAAATATTAACATTTTTTCCACAACTGCGAAAAATCAAAATAATCTGAATAGTTATTAGTTTTTTTTTTATATGTCCTTATTTCAAAAATCGTCTCTGACCGCAACTCGGATACAGCCATTAAGATAATAATTGAGTTACCTGGCCTCGACCGGGAAATACTTTATTATTTTACATTAGAGCAATTACTATTGTGATGGAAAAAAAAAATGATTTTGATAAAAACGCACAATTGTCTTATATTCTAACAAAACTTTTTTTTTCATTCATTAAATTATTATTATTATTTATTTATCATCGATTCATATATATGTTATGGCTAAATTCTGAAACATGGCTAAAGTGCACATTATCCGAATATTGTACACTCTAGCCACATTAGTTGGATAAAGTAAACAATTAACGTTTAAAATCATAATTTTGTACCCATTACCCGGCTAAAGCAACTTTAGCCATCATGTTATGGCATATAAGTTAAAAATTAAATATTAATTAACTACATTTTATGCAATATTAAATTTATTTTTATCATATATTATTAATATTATTTATTAGATAATGTTTTTTTTATTATTATTTATTTAAATACGGTAAACTTTGATGACATTTTGAATTGCATAGAACACCTGATGCTTTGCATTTGCATTTATTTGTTTTGCAATTTGATTTACACGCTAACACTGAGTTTATTATTATTTAATTGTTAACTTATATTAATTAATTTTATTGAAATAAAATATAATTATGAATTTATTAATGATATTATACATTAGCCATACACGATGACTAAAGTTACTTTAGCCGGGTAATGTATACAAAACTATGATTTTAAATGTTAATTATTTTCTTCAGCGTTTCTCAACCAGGGAGTCGCGAACACCTTGACTTGGAGTCGCGTAGGTCAAAAATAATAAAACGCTGATTTACAAAATGTAAATTCAAATCAAATTTTTACCTAATATTAATGGAGAGGGGGGTCGCGAAGTAACTGACCATATTTTATACCTATTTGGGGGTCGCGACACTAAAAAGGTTGAGAAACGATGGTTTACTTTATCCAACCAGTGTGGTTAGAGTGCTCAATATCCGGATAATGTGCACTTTAGCCATGTTTCGGACTTTAGCCGTAACATATTTAATTTATGTTATCTTTATATCTAAACTGTTTGGCTATCTTACATTTCAGCGATGAAGTATTAACTTATGTTTATTTCGTGTAATTTTAATAGTTAATAAATAAAATGTGTACAGCATGGGCTATGAATTCCAAAAAAACTGTCGAAAATTCAATATTAAATAATACGAATACATGTATATCACATATTGGATGTATAAACAAACTAAATATTTTTTAATATCTTCATTGAACATATATATAGTGCACAGCGCTGTATACAAAATACTTCAAATTTTGAACACAGAGAAATCGGACTTGAATGTTTTATTTAAATTAAAATATTGAAATGTGAACGAGGAGTTATTTTATAAACATTATTAAAACGCTCGAATGGTTTCAAATTGTCATAATCACATCCAAAGTCCGTAGTTTTGACGTTCATATATTCATTATAATGAGTTATATTTAAAAATGCAGTTGGTAAACAGAGAACAGTATGAAAACGGTACGTATTAATAGTATTGTCTACTATGTAACAACAATCGTAATTTGTATTGGATTTGTATTTTAAGAAATATTAAATTAACTACAAGTAAACTTTATAGATTTCTACGAAATGTTTCTCTTCAACATATACGTCCTGTGTAGGACGAAAAGTAAGTAAGTTATAAGGATAACGCCGTACGAAGGTCTGTCTCTGGAGTACTGGTGATAGCCACTTGCTCAGGACGTTCAACCGATGGCATAACAACCAGAACAGCAAGGGTGATCGACTTCCAATAGGTTTCGTCCGACTGCTGACAACAGTGATGGATAAACGTGCATTTATTTGGGCGAAAATCCGTGATCGATGAAATTTAAGGGAACCGCTTTGTTTCGACGTTAGTAAATTATATGCTGTGGCTTATACGACAAATATTTTACATATATACCGAGACATTTAAACGTTCAAGAGGAACAAATTGTCCTCTACTCACATTTCAAACATTTCGCAAGCCATGCTCGCTTATACGATCGATGTTCTCATAATTTGGTCACAGAATGTTGTTGCGAAATTAACGCATTGATATAAAATAACACTTTTTTTGAAGGATTTAGTACCGTGGATTCCAACAAATAGTAATTTAATGTAATTTTTATCTGTTAATGTATTATCGTATTTGCGTCGTATTATTATTTCTCGGTAGATTATCGTAAAATATCGATTATGAAATTTGTTTATATGTTTGTGTTAACTATTGACGTTTAATATCCGTGAAATATTTTAAAATAAAAATATGTAAGGATGTTAAATATAAAAATTAATCTTAATGGTTTAGAAAAACAGCACACGTAGGTGTATCAAATAAATAATGTGCATCGTACAACATCAGACACCATCGTTTAGTACTGCAGTCACAAAGTAAACATACAAATTATCTGCATCGTATTTTTAGAACTATGTCCATTTAAATATTTGAGGTTTTATTGAAATTCAACTCGTCATCAATCGAATAAGCACTATAACAATAATGTACCGAATTTATTTGTAAATGGTTTTTCTAGACTCCGAGTCGCATTACAATCGATATGAGTAGGTTAATATATCAAGGGTCAGAATGAACTCAACTTTAAGAGTGATTGCATTCGTTTATAATTAGATTTAATTTTCTGACACGCGCCACAAAAGCTGACCGCGCATAATAATGGTGGTGTGTGTGTAATACTACGTAGGCATTTGTGTTTGAAGAGAATCACACGCGTTGTGCCGTCACCACCGCTGCCGTCGCCACAAGCGATCGATACAAAGATAATTTGACACGAGAGAGTTTTGGGGGAGGGGGCGGAGAGCAGAGGGCCGAAAACGTTTGCGACGGAAGTTTATTCGTGACAGATTAACCTCGGATAATTGGCAATAAGTCAGCGGCGCTTTATTTGTATTCAACGATGATCGTGCGCGCACACACACGCGCGCGCACAATGTATAGTTAAGTTTTTGCACGAAGGGAGGAACACCCTTTTGGCGACGACTCACTTGTCCGCTGCCGCCGCCGCCGCCCACAAATTGCAGTTTTATATACGTCGTAGAACTGTTCGTATGCGCGCGCGTGTGTGTATATATACTGCTCGAGGGAATTACTCGGTCTCCGGTCGGAAATCCCTTTCCGCCGTAGCTAATTGAAGGGGCGTCTGCGCACACGATTGCGAGGGATGTATTTCGCCGCACTGTGCGCGCCGCCTCGGTTCGTACATATACTCGTGGAACTCGTGTACGATCATCGTTGTTTACCCTCCAGGAAATATACGCGCGTACATGATGTTGTATCTACAGACCACTGTACACGCGTATTACACCCGTCACTGAGTGATATGTATTTTAAATAATTATAATAATAACGGCTTTCACAAGAAATTTTATCATACTCTTACGCGCCGCGGTTTAAATAGAAAACGCATTGTTTAGGATGAACAATCGACTTTTTTTAAAAAAAAAACAAGTGAATTATTTATTAAGTAAATAAGCTATTTTTTTGGTCGATTGGTATTTATTGATGGTTTGTCCATTTATATATATACACACTTATATATAGTACATGTTTTAACAGTTTTGATCAATATAAAACGTTATAAAAAAATAACTAAAACATTTCAGTGGAATACGTACTACAGTGAGCAGTTTAATGATCCAGCGCCGTACGTTTAATGGTGATGAACTCGGTACTGCTTGACCGAAGTCATTGCACGTGAAACCATTAAGCTTGATAATAATTGATAACTTTGATGTACTGTTCCGCCTAGTGGCGCTGAACCTCCGTAACAAGTGTTGTTAAAACAGTAACTCATGAATGGGATTGACCTCGCTCTAGGAATACTTATCCATCGGCAGTCGACAGTTCATAGCCGTGTCTCATGCGTGCTATTTCTGTGGTGTGCGTGATAGTATAATTGTAAAAAAAAATATTTAACAATAATGCTGTTCCTTAAAGTTGGACGTCACTGATTCCGCCTTTTGCCGCATAGCGCACACGAAATTGGTATGCAAAACGCAAGCGTGTGACAACGATAGTTCATTGTCACGTAACATTGCAATGTCTATAATGAAATCGACGCGGAAACGTTTCAAGTTGTAATATTACAAGTGAACCGGTGTATCGGTATCCAATTACGTTTCAACGTACAGCGAGTTGCACACGAGGAACTGTACTATTGTAACTACATGACATTTGAACACGCAAGACCGCAAGAGATTAATCATGAATTATGTAGGCTCTCGGATGGGCGCGTACGTGCTCCAGCAGGAGAATGCAAAGTAGCCGTATTCTCGTAACGAGACAGCAGCCACCGCAACGGGGTAGACCGCAGCGCGCGCACACAATTATGCCTTCGCGTCAGGTGTGTACAAGCCGTACGGATATTGTTGTTCGGTGTTATTGTTGTCCTTGCCGGTAGATTGTTCCGAGAATACCGCTGCAATCCGAGTCGGTAAAATTCGCCAGGACTGCATAAACTCTGAAGAGTCTACACGGACGAACTGCGTATACAGCCTCTCCGCGATCAACGGCCGCATCAATCGTAAACATACCGTGTTTATTCCTTTTTTTCTTATACGTTTCGCTAAAGCCGAGTACCGACAACCATCAGTCGACGACGGTATCGGCGTTGATCGCTTGTATTCATACGTGTGTTTACGTCTCGTGCATACGAACCGTTCCCAGATGGGAAACAATATGGAAACTATTTTCATATTCGTTGCGGCGCACTGGTACCATTTGTTCTTACGACGTTATAACGCAATTAATCTAAACACAATCAAAGGTGGATTTAGTTTAAATCGAACGCGATTTCTATTAAAACACGTCCTTAAGTGTCACGATTTACTTACGATGGAGGGACTCGTTAGTATGCGGTGTGCAAAAATAATCGTGCGTCTCGGACTGTTCGCAATCCCTAAACTCGCTAATTCGAGTATGTCTTAGATTCTTGGAGCCTTCGGGATAGATTCCCGCGCACCGTATGTTGTTTGGCGGTGCATGCATTATCGTAATCGTTGCGAGTTATGTAATAATGTAAATAATAAATGTAATAATGTGTTTGCAGAACGGTGGGGACTACCGGATGGGGGGTTGTGGCGCGGATGCAAATGGAAGTAAAATAATAATCGCAGATGATAAAAAGTTTCCGGACCGCTGCGAGACAATAATATTATAATTACGGACTAAATGGCAGATACGTTTTGTGTACGACCGAGGCTCACGGCTTTAACCAGCACCGGGTGGCTGCGGATTCGACACGGGACCGCCGTCGATTTCCATTTACGAATAATTAAACGTCGTAATCTCATCGGACGCGGTTTCGAATGCGACGGCGGCGGCGGTACATTCTAATAAATTAATTCGGGACGGATGCGGATGGTGTGCGGCGGGAGAGTGGAAAAAAAATGAAAAAAAAAAATAATAATAAATACGAAAAAAAAACGCCGAGCCACCCTCGCCGCAACATAAGTTGGTGTGCGCGTACGGTATGATTTATGAAGAAAATCGCGGATAATCCTCGAGGATCAAGAGCGCATCTGATATCGTTTATACGCATTACGGGGATTGTACACGCGTAACGCGGAACAATAATAGAACGTAACATACGAAAGGATATTCGTCAAGCGGTCGGGCGCGCGTTTGTTTTGACGTGCATCCCGGTGGGGGGGGGGAAGGTTAGAAAAAACGAAGTGGAAAAAAAAAATAGGAAAGCTAAACATAAATAAACAAGCGCTACACAAACACTGGTTCCCGAAAGTCGTCGTCCCCTCGACGGTGCAGTAATCGAGGGCATCGAACACACCCCTCGCGCGTATTTTCAACTCCTGTCGCGCGGTTCCGCGTGCGCGCGCGTGTCTTGGAGTGTAAATGTTGGCGCGTGTGCACGTTCAATTCGTCTTTACGCGCGTGCGCGCACGGACATAGGCCCGCGCCTAGGGCGGCATTTAACATTTTTAAAATATGGATGGTTAAAAAAAAAAAAAAATTACATTCCCTTTAGTAGCTACTCATATCAAATTATGTGTGGTAAAAATGAAGACTCGTAAAACCGTTTTGTTTTATTTGAATTAGTAGTGGTTTACTTGTCTACAAATGTATTAATCTATTAAATCGTTAAATTTACATGAATAAACATCGGAATTAAGTTTATTTTAGTATTGTTTATGTAAAAGAAACATTTGATGTAGTATTTACACGTAAGGGGTGGCAAAACTTAAGTTTGCATAAGTGTAAGTAAACGTTTGAGTCGGGTCCGCATGTACCTGTCTCGTGTCGAGCGTATGGTGCTAATTTATAATTAACGTAATTAACTTATTTCGGTCAAATTATCACCGATTAAAATATTGATTTGTTATAGATATACGCACGGTAACTTTATTATTGTATGTTATACCAACAATGTACATTTCTTATGAAATTACCAAAATATTTCGTTTAAAATGGAATGATTTTTAGTTTTTACATCTTTAGAGCATATAATTTAATACTTTATATTTACCCTTTTTCAGTAAATTTAAATTATATAAACATTTATATTTTGAAGAAAAGATGTTCATATACAATTGTAAATTTTTAATTAACATTTTTTTATCAACAAAAGGCGATGAAAATATTACTGAAAAAAATATGAACTGAATTTATTACAACCTGTATTGAACATTATGTCATTAATTGCTTACCCTGTACTTGCAACGTCCGGTGATAAGTTCCCAACACCGTATATACCCATTGTAGTAATACAGAAAAAGGATTAAATAAGGGATGAACTTTAAGAGTTCTAAAAGTGAATTTCTTTAATTCTTACCTTTATTTCACTTCTCGTACAACATATAGATTTTGAGTTGACAAATATTTTAAAATAATTAAACGCACTTAAAAATATTTAAAATTCAGATACGACTGACAAATCTCGTCAATACTTCGCAGGCGTACAATGAAAACGTGTTGATTCTCTTCGTATGCCCTTTGGAGTATTGACAAGATTGCCCTTCTTACCGTCATTTTTTAATAATTATTATAATTGTTTTACAATTTCAGATAATGTCCTAATACTAATAATGTAATATTTATAGTATTATCTTTTGACATTTGTTTGATTATTTTGTGTGATGTTAGCCGACATTAATTAGGAATATGGAGGTGATTTTGATATAAATGAAATGTGTTTATTATATAATGATAATGTAATCATCCGATAGTTTATTGATGCCGCTTTAGATAATTATTTATTTTTGATAAAGTTGTTATTATATTAAATGTCAAAAGATATTAATATATAGTTAAAATTAATTTAATTTACTAATTACTAATACTAATATACATATGAGTAATATCACTAATGTTATGTTTTACAATATTATAACACCATATTGATCCATGTATATCTATATATCTATAACTCGATGTGAACAGATTTCGACACTTTGTTATTAAAAACGATGATTTTATGTTTTTAACACTATCATTTTATTACAAGTAACAATACTCGATAACGTACAATACATATGTTCATTAATGTGTGTAACGACGAAACAGCTGGGAATATATTATTCGACAGTCGATAAAAACGTTTATGATAAATAAACGAACAGAAGAAAAACGTTTTATCGTGGTGTCAAGCGCTCCGCGGACACATCCGAAATGTCAGTCACGCAAGTTCACACGTACCCGAAAACAACAATAATAATAATAATAATGATAATAGTGTTTAAGAGAGGCTTTAACCGTTATCGTCCATCCGATCGTTTTCGTGAGATGTAAATGTTACGGATATCGTACGGGTATTAATATGTTACGCTCCATGTAGATGTACCCAAACGCGTCGTCGTCGTTGGACACCGTGATTAGGGTGATTTCCGATCGTGAAGCCCACCCGACCTTCGGCAGACGAAAGCGTTGCACTCCGGGCGGATGTCAAAACCCTCTTATCCTTTTGTGCGCGTTCGAACACGTCAAAACCGTACCGAACGATAAGACGTAACGTAAGTGAATCGATTTTTTTTCCTCGCCGCCGTGCTCGATAAATACCCGCACGATACGGTCGTGTAGGTTCTTGACGATCCGAAAAACTCCACAAATCGAAATCGACGTTTAATTCCCTGGGAAAAACTCCGTAAGCCCGAGTATACGAGTCGTCTGGAGACACGTCGTAATTCCAATTCAATCGACTAGAATGTCTATACGATTCCAACGTGTACATGCTCGAGTCGAACGAACTTATTCAAAAGTGCGGCTCTACCGATGATGTACGCCTGTACATTTAAGTATTAAATACTACTGCAAATATTGTGCATGTTGTGTATTTACGTATTTACGTATATGAAACCAGTGAAACATCCCTTAACGAACACCTCTTAATAACGGACCTTTTTTCGGGAACAGGGATATTTTCATTACTTTTCTATAAAAACACCTCTAAATAAGGGACACTTTTGTGACGATTCAATTTTTGAAATTGATAGTTACTTTATTTAACTATATACATAAAAATGAGTAAAATAGTATCGAATTTTGCGAACATTGTAAAACATAAAATGCATTTTTAATAATTCTAATCAAACATTTACATCGAACTGATATAAAATAAATGTTTGCATTCCTGTTATAAAAAACGAAACTCTTTAACACACGATTAAACGCCAATTTGACATCCTTTAACCAATTATCAATCATGTTGTATTAACACGGAGTACATAAAATCAATAAAATTAAATTAACCACGTATATATATATATAAAAAGAGAGAGAGATAATAGTAATATAGTATTGCCAACTGTCATCGTACTTAATGCAGTCGTTTATCGTCCGGTCGTCTAGAAAATTACGTTTTCTCGTTTTAGTATCCGTCTCTTTTTCCGTACTCGCTCGTCCGTATTCATTGTCGACGGCCATTCACATTTCGTCCGTGGAGTATTGGTCTACGAGCGTGGTATTATATAATAAACATGACAGTACAATGATAATAAATACACACGACGGCGTTCGACCATTAATTATTACCGTCGAGAAAAATCACGTCGGCCGAGTGTACGTATAATAATAATTATTATCATCGAGTACTCGTATATCAATATCAACTGTACAGCGTTTAGCGCGTCAGTACAGAAGTGAGTACAGAAGCAAACCACGTCCTCGGGCCGTCATCATCGCTGCGACGACCGCAAGGCGCCGTTACTGTTATCATTATCGTGTTATTATTATGATTATTATTGGCGTATTGTTGTTACACGGCGTACGGCACTGGTAAAATCTATAACAAACAACGCATCAATCATCGCCGTGTAGTAATAAAATGTGTTTTCAATTCCTTTTCGACTGTCATCGTTAATACACCATACACGCTTTTACACACACGTCGCAACAGCCACCGAAAACGGTCGATTATTATTTTGTACGCATCACAAACGTATTTCATATCACAAAGTCGTTGTACCGGCCAATAGAACAATGTTTTTTTAATGAGCGTTCGGACACGCAGCCACCTGCAACAACGATCAATGGTTTGAGAAAAAGTGAATGTACTTAACGTTTTCAAAAAATAAAACATAAATGAATAAAAAGCCAAAGTCAAATTTAAAATAAAACCATCTTTGGTAAATAAATAAACACGAGTAATAAACCTGTCATTTTTTAAATTTTTTATTTCAAAATTATATGATTCCAATATCGTTTTCTATAAAATTTTAAATCGTAAATCGGGACTTTCGACTTATTTTTTTGTATAAACATAGTTTATAAAAATATTGCAAGCTTTTCGCAGCCCATACTGCGATAATAGTGGTTTGACTGAAAACTATATAGTATTGAGTTAAATAACTCGTTTTGTGTTAAAATATAGGAATTTCAATAAAAGCCAATAAAATTGTTCGTAGTTATCTGCAAAACTTTATCCGTAACCTAAATTTTATCACTAAAAAATTAAAAAAATATCTTGCGCATTTATTGATATTGCGTGTCATAAAACCTCGTTGGAAAAGATTTAAGTTGAATATAATATACCTTGTTACGTGGTACCCAATAAAAACAGGTACCTATCGTAATGATGTTGTTGGATCGGGATAAATTTGATTAAACAATTATTTCAAACACTTGTAAATACTTTAATAAACACAGACATAGATACAAAAATATAAATTATAAATTCGTGCACTAACAATATCGAGACGCAACTCGGAAGGGCTTAGTCTGATAGCTGGACACGTCTGCCGTTGGTGTTGAAACGGAGCCTTTATATACTCTGCTGATTCTGTTTTAATTGTGTTGTTTTCGACACGTGGCTGTCCTTGGTCTTGGTCTTCATATCCAAGTGTTGTTTCATCACTTGGTTGCCCTTGGCCTCGAATGATGATGTTGTTGTGGTTGTTTGAAATTCGCGCGTGGCGCCCATTAAAGGTTTTGCAATAGTACGTTTTTTCCTTATACGACTCAGGAATATGCGTACTATTATTTCTCAATAATATATGCATATTACAACCTAGGACTCTGCGGCATAGAACGTATTATCCGTTTAAAATGCATTGATAAAATTTACAAAGAAATTAAATTTCAGATGAGAGAAAAACTTAACTTTTATAATAGTTTAACGTAATTTACCATGGAAATCATTAACATATTCGTAGAAATGGGTACGATCAGCGCCGGCCCAATACGTACGAACCGGGAGGATGTACGGAGCGCTACTTTAATGGGGGTACCTTTAATATATGTACTAATATTTTATAAATTGATATGTGTAGAACAAAAATATAAATATCTTATTATCTATTCGTGTGTAAGTAATCCTTATGATTATTAATAGTAAAACGTATCGAATTTTATCGTTGCAGTAATGTTTCATTATTGTAAAAAAACTATTCAAAATGGAATTATTGGAAAAAAAAAATATACTAATATGAGTACGAAAAGAAAAATAATATATTATTATGTTGGATTGCACTCTAGATATTAATCATGTTGAACAACTTTCTTTGATTTCGAGATTTTTTGATATCAAGGAAATTTGCATTTAAGAACATTTTATAGTATTAGAAATCTCGTCTGACGAAGGAATTTATGAGTCTATATTAAGATTGTTGAACATTTTTGAACCAGAACTAAATGACAGTAATGGTCAGAAATATAACAATAGGGCAAATATGAAGGGAAAAAATAAAGGCGTTCAAACACGAATATTACGAACAAAATCTTGTCATTTATTAAAAATAACCAATTACAAGATACTTCACCAAACTTACAGGCCGCTTTAACTAAGAATAATTAAATAAAACAACTTTTTTAAACGTTTATACAATGAAACCATATTATTCGTTTTCTTATAGAGTCTTTTGTATAAAGTCGAAATATCTGTTATAAACACTATATACATAAATATATGCATTTCTATTTCAAATATTTATTCGATGACATTTTCCTGTTTGAGCATTTTTACGTAGGTAGTTCAATAATATTAAAACTGAACGTTGCGGCCCGACAGCTGAAGACTGAGAACGCCCCGGGTGAAGCATGAGGCAGGATCTTAATTATTATTTCCACTGTCGCGTGCGACAAAATCCTTCGTGAAAGCCCCCGCACCTGCACTCCACCGTCACGACTAATCGTTCTTGTACACGCCTTTTATGCGTCGATGATCGATCGGTGTATCGATAAAACGAATAGTCGTACGCGGACCGTAAGCGTATAGCTATTATGTCTATTTATATAATAATAATATGCCATTACGTATCGGACGGTTTGCGATGCACGCGTAGTGCATATACACGTATATGTATTATACGCGCGTCCTGTCAAGAAAATAAGAAAAATGTTTGTTTACCTATCGCGCACGAGCGTATTGTGCACGGCGATGATATTCGCCGGCGTTGATGATATTATATAATACGTAGAGTACATAAATCACCGCGGGGATCGGAGTCCCTTTTTCGACCGTTAATGAGAATCCCGTACACGTCGTCGTGGGTGGGGTCGCCTTTTAATAGGATAACGCGTCCTGTACACACACGCGCGCGCAATTGTACGCGCATATACGTAATATATATCGTATATATATATATATATACGTATATATTATCGTTTACAACAATAATAATAGTATAACACACGCGCAGGTAGAGGTACCCGTACAATAATATTATGATACACGCGACTGTTAAACATTTCATCGTGTACCGACGAAAGTGGGTAGACACCGATTTTTTTTTGTGCGCGCTCACAAATGTGTAGCGTCACAATAAGCGCTGGTAAACACACGCGAGGCACGAGATAGCGACGATGATTTAAGACGCGTGAAGTTGGTGGCTAACGGCTAATGGCCACCAACGGCGCGCGCGCGCCTAACCCGGCTAGGGCGCGCAGGACTAAATGTTACGCGCCGTCGTCGTGAGAGCCGAGCCGACGGACGGACGGGCGCACCACGTCGTTAGGCACTTCTGTGTTCACGCAGATGAAACCCCATTGAAAAACCGTGCCATTAACATACTATATTTATATATTAAATGCGTCCCGAGTATTGTCCGGAACGGTATTGTGCCGGTAATAGACCGCGCTCGTAATATGATATTATCATCGTAACGGCGGTAAAAAATATTATTGTTTGTACGTTCGTGTTTTCAGCAAACGATGTGTGCTCGGGTCGACGACTAGACTTCTTGTACGGAACGTGACGCGGTACCGATTGGCCGACAACCCGATTCGCCGACGCACCATTTTGCCGACATTATTTCATGTAATAGTTCTAAATGAATTATACTTAAAATATATACATTTTCATCACAATATGTTTATTAGTTCGAAATTAAATATTCTTAAAATTAAAAATATTGTATATTAATTAGATATATTATTTTTTTTTTTTTTTTTTATATACGTATTTTAATCTTCTAAATCTAATCTTCTGTTTTCAAGATGCAAATGGAACATGATTGCGTCCAAATATTCCATAATACAAATAGTACCGTTTTGTAGCCTGAAATTGTATAAAAAATATATTATTATTTATTATTATTATCAAATCCAATTGTATTAATATTAAAAACTATACCTTTATTTTGCAAATGATAATCTTTCCTCCAATTTTCTGTATTTATTGTTCATTTTTTTGCGCTATGATGTCAAGTTCGACATTTTGTTGTTGGTTTTTTAGCTCTTTAATTAAAATAAAAATGTTTATAATTTCAGTACATCTAAAATAATAATAATGAAAAAATCAGTATTGTTAATATGTATATATTGTTATAATTTGTATATTGTATATTAATTACTTTCTGATTGTGATGCTTCACTATGAATTTCTGTCCAACAATTATCAATTTGATCAATCGGATCTAAAGCTAATGAAAAAAGACGACGAATAACATTTTTAATATTATCATCATGTACATAATCATAAGCTAACCCCAGACTTTGAACTTTTCGCCAAATAGATTGCCCAAAGTGAAATAAACACCTTTTTATGGGTGTATCATAACCAAAGCACTGCCGAATGGAGACGACCATTCCAATTTCAAAATCTATTTGGAAACAACCAGGTTTGAATTCTAATCCATTTCATAATGCAGCTTCTTTTATTATTTCAAACATTTTTTGATATGTGGATGTACTTTTATTAGGCAATAGTGCATAAGCCTAAAAAAATATATTCATTAATTAAAACAATTCTTTTATAATCCATTCAATTTAAAATCTAACAAAGTTTATAATTTTTCTTTATATACTACGAAAATATACAAAACAAATACATTATTATACATATATATGTCAATAATTTTCGTACAGATACTGCAAACGTATTCGTCATACACAGTGTAGTGTGTTTACTTATTGTGTGGCCAGCAGTGTTAGTGTAAAAAATCTAATCTAGGTACTAATTTTATCGTGTTCCTACTTTATCGCCGTTATCGGTCACGCGAAAGGTTTACATGTACACATTTCAAATATCTAATAAAATACAGTTAAAACAACGTAAAATCCCATTCAATGTGTGTGTCACAGATATATTGCACAAATAATGTGCATAAACATCCGATCCCTAATTATGATAAAAAAATAAAATTATAATTACTAGAGGTATCATCATTCCTACAACAAAACAGTAAATAGTATAAATTTAAGTGAATAATTTTGATGCTGACTTAAATGTGCCATCCATAAAAACTGTATTACCAGAACAAAGACGTCGTAAAAATCCTTCGGTACCAAATACGATAATTTTATCATCTGCACTATCACATCCTATAAAAACATTATTATTAGTAAAAGTAAGTAATTCCTTAAATCATTAAATAATTTAGTATAAAATTTAATACATAAAAGAAAATCTTTTCCATCATTTGTTGATCGCCAATCACCTTCAATATCTAATTCAGAAAGCTTTTTCGGTAACGTTGGCATTAACTTCATACATTTCCTGTATGCCGAACTTTTGACACTGGTATAAATTGGTATAGCGTCATTTACTTCAGCTTCCGAAGAACCCTCTATTCCTAAAGCCATTATTGATCTTCGGATTTCATTAAATGTCTGTGGTATAGTTTTTGTGGGATTTTTTATCACTACGTCCTTTAAATACATTATTTTTAAGTTATAACATGTGTTCATAACTAATTTTTAAAAATTAAAATAAAAATTCGTGAATAAAATAATATAATTTCAATTAAACTCACTTAAAGCTTATTTCGAAAACTACGTTCAACTAATTGGATTCCATGCAATGGATGTACATGCATTTTTGACTAACAGCATTATTTGAATCATTTCTGTGTATTGCTCGACCACCACAATTATCAATACATTTATAATAGTGGTTAGAACCTCTTATTCTATCAATTCTATGTATAAAATTTTCTAAAACTAAAAGTTGGACATCACGCACAGAATTTATCATAAATCACGACATTTTATATTTAATATTATTAAATAACTAACTGACGACACAACTGTCAACTGTCAACTGTCAACTGACAAATCCCAATAATTTTATAGTGTACAGTATAGTTTTAGTAACATTTTGATTGTAGATTGTGATATTCTAAATGTCCAAATAAAAATTATTTTTATATTTTGTGAAACTACAATTTGTCGACGAATTGGAACATTTTCCATTTTTACCAGTTACCTGTTACCGCGTCGACGAAACGAGTAGTTGGCTAATTAGGTGTCGGCGAGTCCGGTCTAAACCGTACGGAAAGCGTTTTTGAAACCAACGACGAACAAAATGAGGATTTTACCAGGAACATTGTTCATTAATGAAACTCTATGTTTATACACGTGACTGTCGAACGCGAAACAAATAGAAATAATTATCTGTTCGGTCTCGATAAGGTAGAACATAAAGATCGTTTAGCTGATACTTTTCTTACGAGTGAATTTCAAAATAAATATGTCCGTTACGAGATTAAAATTCGTTGAACATTTTCGGTACAGAATTTAGTATACGTGACAACGCGAGCCATTAATTTTGATTAAATACTGTGATCGTTGCACGTTAACGGTTTAACGTTCTATCAATATCGGGCAATTTTTCTTCCCACATAAGCTATGTAATTTTTATTATAAAATTATGGATATTTCTAAATCATATTTTTTAAAAATATAAACAGTTATAAATTCAAACAAGTTTTTAAAAGTATTTGAAGTTCGTGGAAAAATCTATAACTCAAAATCATCATATTATAGTTTTTTTCTCCTTCACGAATATAACTATCTTATAAGCATACAATATAAGCATACAATGTTTTCTATTACTATTACATTCGTCTGTAATATAAATACATATTATACCTGAGTATAAATAAAAAATATAACCTGATAAACTTAATTTATAACTTTTTCTTATAAAACCTTTATTTTACAAAATAATATTTATAAAAAACTTTAATTTATAAATAACAAATTGTAATATTAATTCTGTATTTAATTCATCTCGTGGTATTTAGCAAAACAATTTTTTTCTCATTGAGACACAAATTTAAATATTTCATTTCGACAGATGTTTTATGTAAAAATCTAAATGACTGACAGGACTTTCAAGTCTCACCAACAAAATACAATCTAATAAGTTTAAAAGTTAAAACTACAAGTATAAAATGTTTTTATACATTCCTTATATATTATTACGCCATAATAAGAAAAAAATGGATAATTTTCTTTAAAATTAATTAAAAATATCGATTTCCGTTAGCATTTTTGAAGAATCACATGTAAACAGATTATCACGTTTAATGTCCCGCTAGTCTACAATGGATAATAAAAAATCGATCATAATTCACTGTGCATATTAATTTTATATTGATTCATAACGTGTTAGCGACCTTTTTAGAATTTAAATTAATATTTTAAACGTTATTTTGGTTTTGTGGAATTTTTAACAAAAATAGTTATATTATAGCCGAATCGTATTTGTATAGAACCAGTTATGTAATTTTATTCATTTTCTTCTTTTTTTATCCGCAAAATCTATATTTTCTTTATTTTAATGGTTATAATATATGATGCGTATTTTAATTTTGATAGTTTATAACTCATGATTACATGAAAAATATTTATATTTTAATCGAAAACCCAATTAAATGATTGCATTATTAAAAATATTCTCACACTCCACGATGAAAACAGAATTAAATTTTCTATTTGAAAAGGTAAATAAAAAATTGTATTAATAAGTACTCTCACCAATAATAATTCGAGTTCATCGAAAAAGCAAAGCCTGGTGGAAAATTAACATATAGTACTTGACATTTTGTATTATTTATACCAAAATCATATACCGTCACGTGATAACTTACGAATCGACCATTTGTAATCTGCGATTTATCCACGTTGCAAATACCAGATAATTGAATAATTAGGTATAAAACATTGTACAGCGATACGGATAGCATAAATATACAGTTATATACGTGTCGTTATGTATTTTAATATATTATAATACGAATTAATTCGTAATAAAACGGTTGTTTCACTTAAAAAATCGATTAATTTATTATAGCATTATTTAATTTCAAAAATAAATAATGGTGATGATACTAAACCAAAAGTGAGTATTAAACGAGCGCTTTTATTTTTCAAGTTTTTTTTTTTTTTATACAGTAGGCAAATCGTCTTAGTACTTCTAAAGGTTTTCTACCTTCACTGCAGAAACCATATTATGCATGTATATATAATATTATAATATTATATTATCACATGTTTAGTGAGTGTTGTATTTAGACCTCCACACAAAATGGGTAAAATTAAAAATCAAATGGATTTATAGAATAACAATCAATTAACCCCTATTAATATGCATTGGTAATGGTAGATCTTGGAACCAATGATGGTTCAATAATTACAAAGATACATCGATTAAAAATAATATATTCTTATATATGTATACTATAATTATTTTATAAAAAAATATTGTAATTATGTAATGGATTGTTGTTACCTACATCTATTGTAAACGTAGTTCAAAATTACAACTTATAAAACTTGATTATTACTTATTTAGTGTATAAAAAACATTTGATATGAAATAATCGTTTTGCTTGAAAAATAAATAAATATTAATAATTAATTAACATAAAAATTATTTCTGGGGCTAGTTTTATAATGTGAGTCATGAGATCTGACTAGGTCTGATTCACAAAACTAAATAGAAGTTCAGAAATATATTACATAAAAATATAAATATTAATTAAATCGTACGAGTCTTTCGACTTATGTGTTAATAGAAGAAATAGACATTTTAAGCTACTTCACTACCAGACTGGAATTAAGATATTTTACGACTATGCGGTGTATTTATAAGTTTCAAGTCCACACAGTTCATAATTTCGTGTTATAGGTTTGATGCACAAAACCCATTTTCTATTGGAGGCTGTTTAAGTTTTATAGCATTCCATCCGAGTTTCGTTTGCCGTTAATACAACATGTCTTGGCACAATTGCTCGGTGGCGGTAATGTAGTATCTGTGATATTGTCCATGACCGTATTTGCTTTCAATGGCTAAAAGAAGCTGTCACTCGACGATGATTAATCGCCTCATATTTTTAATACTTACCAACAGGCGCATGTTTCATTCTTGTATTCGATACATCTCCGTAATTATCTATTGAGTTATTTGATGGTTTTGTGCACACATGGGGGCATATGGCAGCCAACACTCGGCGTGAAAGTGTTTTTTCTTCTCCATAATACAGACTACCTACTCTTTAAAAATGACTTGAATTTATAACATACTTATTAACTACCAAAAATATTAACTTCATACATGATTAATTTAAAATTATTAAATGTTAGGGGTGATGAAATTGTATGAATAAGTGAATATTGATTTCACTACAATTATTTTCATCTTAACATAAAGTTTTAATCATTGAACCGATATTAGCTCGGTAATCTAATAATAATTAAACTGTATATTGAATAATAGGAAACTTGGTCTCTATTATACATAATCTAAGCTAAATATTTGAGAGGGGTTTTTTTCGTAATTTAATGTTTTACTTATTTTTATTATTATTATTGTCATCAATAGAAAATATTTTATACTTGTATATTTGTTGATTACTTGTGTTTTATTGGAACGATAGACAGACCCTTTAATGTTGTTTTTAGCATGGTTACAAACACGTTTAAAACAGTACAATCATGTTTTAGTTAAACGCTAAGAAAATTTACGGTATTAATTATTACAAATTATCAAATTTTTATCAAAAAGTAAAGGTCGAACCCTGTACGATGAATAATAAGTGTTCCAGCATTAAAGTGAACAACACGAATCAGTTTCAAATGGGTAAGAATAATATAATATTTAGTCATGTATTTACACGAATACAAATCGTTGATTTGATAGTACCAGAAGCTAAATCAAACGTATACTATGAAATGTATATAATAACATTTTAGCCAATATCATATCAATCAATATTGAAATATTTAGCCATTTTTAAGTGGAGCATGAACAATAGTGAAATACAGACTTATCAATGGATTATCGATATTTAACGTTTTTTACATTAGTTTTAAAAATAAAAATAAATGTCCACTATCATTCTTGCTCAATGTTCATATGAATATCCAGACTTCGATTTTCTTTAAATAATTTTTACCGATTCAGATGTCTAGAAATATATTAATTAATAACAATTATTTATATAATTTAATTAATGAATAATAAAATATACGCAAACGTATATATATGTGCGAATTTGTATGATAAACCGTATTGTTAGGAATTTCGAGCGTTGTAATTGAAAAACGTAAAGCGATTAAAAGTAAAAGAAATCCACAACCGAACGCCATCAAAATGCGCTTGGGTAACTGTCTCGGAAACGCTGTAATCGATTCGATACCGGATTATATCATGAGACAAAACAAAAAAGTCGAGTCGAACGACAAGCGGCAGCATCTGGAAACGTCCGAGAGCAAAAACCAGGGGACAGCGTTTGCCAGAAATAATCAAACGTTGTTAAACCTACAAAAAATTATACGTAAACATAATGTGACAACGTCAATATGGCATTCGCATTCGTTCGGTGAATAATATAGCTATTTATTTCAAACATATCAGGTATCGGAGCCAAACAAAATAGATACTTATCTAATTGGGAAAAATACAAAGTAATCGACGAGTTGGTGAATTACGACGAAGAGGTATTGAAGTGTAGTCGCGTGGCAGAACTTGAATACCAAACAGAAATAGACAGAGTTGTGAATGAATACAGTAACAAATTAGATGTAATCCGACAAATTTGTAATTCGGGTGCTATTATGTTAAAAAGGTTCGTATTTTTTAGGAAGCCAAAAAGATATTGGAAATTCCTATAAAGAACGAATTCGAAAAAAAACTCCAAAAACAAACCAACAGGTTCGCGCGCGGTCTGGCTAAAACGCTCAAGACGAAGAAAACCGAAAGGAAAAAAGAATTAAAAAACATATTTTGTTACTATATGACGTTGGTAAGGAGCATATTGTACGAAGAGTTTCAAAACGAGCAATTTGAATGTATACTTTGGTGGAGAAAAGCGCTTGATAAACAAAATGAAATTAATTGCAAAAATCTCAAGCATCAACGAGTATCGCTAGAGGCCGAGCATGTCCAGAACCAAACCGAAGTAGAGTACTACTATAATATGCAAGTCCGTCGCAATTCTATTGACATTGATAATCTGCAACGGGTGTTAAATCGGAATAGTGAGAAGAAAATAGCTTTTTACGACGCAAAACTCAATGAAATTGACAAGAAGTTCTCAGAAAAATGCAAAAAGATATTGGTGTATAAGAAAAAATTGGAAATCATTCTGAACGGTTACATTGATTTTATCGAGAACAGTTTTAAAAAACAGTCGCAGATCTTGCCGAAAGAAAAATTATTCCAAGCTAAATCGTTAATGATTAAAATAAAAAATATAGTAATCGAAAACCACAAGGAACGTGAACAAACGCCGTGTACCAATGATACAATTTGTATTAAACGAAAAACGAGTTACGAATTATGATATACGAATGACACATTTTTTGGAATTAGTATAACATAATTTAATTTGCAATAATGATTTGTAACACTACGTTAATACAACATAAATGCAAGTAACGGTCATTACGTATAAGAAAATACTATACCTGCACGTATATTATACGTACACGTTTAAATTTAGTTGTGATAGAATTTATCGTTTTGTAAATAAATAAACATAAATGATTATATTATATTCAATCAATTTAAAATCGATTATTAAAAACATAATTTTTACAGTAATATTTTAATGATATGTACAGATTTTAGTCATAGTATTTTTATTTAAGTATATACTTAGGTACCTACACACACACACACACACACACAATTTATACTTTTATGTTTATAATATATGTTAAAAAATAACAGTTTAACAGTTTATAATATGTTTTATTATTAAAAATATAAACAGTTATTTGTATTAACACGAAGCACATTATGATGGTACGATTTAAAATTTCAATATTAACGGATAAATATATGATGATTTTAATGTTATTCGCACATCAATATTTATTTATGTTTTGAAAAAAAGTATAAACAATTATTGAACCTTGGACATAATATTACAACCATTGACATTTATTATACTTATCCATGATTAAGTATAATGATTAATAATACAATGATTAATTCAAAATTCACAAAAGTCGTCTAATAGTTTATACAAAACATACAACATATGCACAATGAATATACTTATAAAATAGAACATTACATATAAACAGTGACCATATTAGCTTCACGGTTACTGTTCATGGCTGTTTTGAGAACGTAATTAGAACGGTTAAGAACAGCTTTTACTGAATAATACGAGTGTACGTTGAAAATGGTTTCGTCACAAGCCGACAAAGTTTTATCAAGTTTCAAGTTATCGTCACTTAATTATGTATAATAAAATATACACTTAGAGCAATAACAATAATTCTTCAATTGTTTAAGTATAAATGGTTACGGGTTTTTTTATGATCCAACCGATTTTTATTTTTATTAGCAACGCGAATTTCGATTATCTTTTATAGTTTTTGTTAGCGGCCCAGGAGAGGGTACATTACAAATTATAATATTATCATGATAGCTATCTGTGCTTCCCGTGACTACCGTTAAAAACATCCACGGCGATAAAAAGCTACGCGTTAAAAAAAAAAAAAATACCATCTTCGTAATAATAAAAACTGCTCCCGAAATCAAGTTTCAAAACGATCGACGATTTTCATGAGGGAGGACGATACTGGGATGGCAGACGCGTTTAAAATTGTAATATATTACCATTGATTTTTTTCTGGTAGATTTTTAACAGCAAAATCTCCGGTTTAAATTCGTGTGAGAAAATGCTGAATGCGCGTCGTACATACTCCTCCTCCTCTAACGACCGTTTTTTTTATTTGACTTTTTTCGATTTTTGTTTCGTCGGGGCAGATAAGCCTATCCACCAAACGATCCGTGCAACCCTTCGCGTGGCCGATCCGGAACCGTGTCCAATGCATTGAAAAACGGAAACGGCGCGCGCGTGTTAGGATCTCGATTCCATTACGAGACGGACGGTCGCAAGTGTGCGCTATCCTATTTCACGCGATCGTGTCACGGTGTGGGTCCAACGTCCGTTGTCCGAGCACCACGGACAAAACAAACGACGAGCGTTTCCTATATGTGCCTTCGACGATATATTATTAATATTTTGACGGTACGAAAATAATATTACCGCTATCATTATCGTCGTCGTATTGTATTATCATCCACCGTGAAATGATGGGCATAATGCGCGTGTGTATGAGCAATGTAACGCGTGGTCGGAATACGTTTATCGTTTACTATTCATGCACATACATATATACGTACATACACACACGTGTGTTGTGTAGGTTTGAATAAAATCTCCTCACGGGGTGCAAAGCGAGTGTGTTACGTGTGTGTGTGTGTGTTTTTTTTTAATTTCGAACCGGTAGTGGGAAAACGACGGGTGGACGTGAGCATAAAAGTATGTGTATATAAATACGCGCGCGCGTGTGTGTGTGTGTGTGTGTGAAGTCGTAATGTAGGTATGCATATCTATAGGCTATAATATAATATTACAATTACGTGCACACGAAGTTTTAGCCTCGTCGAAAACGTCGGATAACGCACCACGGTCGTTGTATGTCCAACCCCCTACGGCGCACCGTACGCATATATTTCGAGAAAAAAAAAGAAACAACCGAACCATGTGTCCGTATATTATGTTACTGCATAGGTATGTGTTTGTGTGTGTATGTACAATGTGATACGAACACGTATATAGGTACGTAACGCGCACCCGCAGATGACGTAAAACCCAGTGTCGTGATCGACGGCGATCGATCGATGTGTCAAAAAAGAAAACTAAACAAATAAATATGAATAAAAACATATTATAACGTGGCAAATGATTATTCCTGAGACCTCATACGTCGAATGTTATCTGTAGTGTTTCGCGTTCCGGTTTTACCGTCCCCGGTAAGTTTAATCCTGCTGTTATAAATTGTTAACCGTTTCCTGTAAAAATCCTAAAAAAAAAAAAAAAAAATATACAGATGTAGCGCGGAGATTGGCAAATGGTGTTTTCTATTGGAGTCCAAGAGACAAAAATAATAAATAAACGATTTCCGGAGAAAATAAACGTGTTTATTATGTAATTTTCTTTAGTAATTATAAAAGCGTTTTAAACAATTTCAAAATTAACCATAATCTCCGGTTAATAGAATATTTATACCGCGGTATAAATAGATTTAAAAAACTGGATCGTAAAATATGTTTACGGTTCAGTTTTTCCTGCCTTCCGTGGTCCATCAGATGTTGACCATTAAACTGCCGTCCTAAGAAAAAACGCCGTAAATCGAAAAAAAAAAATGAGATAATACTATACTACGTTTAATTTTGTAGGTTTACAAATTTTTTCCTAAGAAAAAATGCTGTAACTAGGATTATTTATCCAGAAATATGTGTTTATAAGAAAACAATATTGCCGCAATTGTAATAAAATATAATCAATGTTTAGCAAAAACGCCGTAACCACAGTTTGCTTAGAAAGATTGCGTACCTATATTTTATTTCAAATGCAGCGTTTTTGCTTAGCATTTCCACATAATCTATTTTTACGGCGTTGTTGTTTAGGAAACCGATTGCTGTATCTTATATATTTAATTTTAAATAATTTTAAAAAAATTGGAATTTCGCTGTCGTACATTGCACACAAATTATATTTCGTTCAGTTATCGATGATACAGAGTGAAATATCGTGAATATCTTTATGTACAGTTTTTATTCACCTATAATAGTTGTAAAAAAACGTGACAAGTAACCGTACCCACCCTCATCAATATCCATCCACGTCACGTTTCGTGTACCCGACACGGAGTATAGGTAACGCGTTCGGAAATAAAAACCTCTAATTAAAATTGTAATAGTTGTAGCTCATTTCCGCTACAGAACGTCCGCCGCAATGAATACTAGCGTACATCAGTATGCATTATTACAAACAAGTGATGGAACTGCAGTTGGATTGACAATAATCGCATAGGCACGTTGCAACGTATCATACTTCACGGTTGCAGATATTATTTGCATCAAACACGCATTGCGCACAAAATTCTACAGTGCGGTAATCGATAACGAAAATCGTTGAAGTTGGGCCACCCTGAAGTTGAAGGGAGTTATATAGTGTTATTGTGTTTTGACACGCAACACGTCTTGTTGTTCCAGCTGTCACCGTTGAACCGTTTGTACAACCCTTTGATTTCCAACATCGCGTCACACCTGAACGTTTTCCATCAACATCAGTGCACGCCCCTTTATTTAAAAATGAAACCAAATGTTATGAACGATCGACGCGTCTGCAATAATGTAACAATTTAAACGCCTTAGTCGTACATAATTGCACACTTAAGTGTAGTATAGGTCGCTGAGTTGCGTGTATCGCATTAACTTATAGACGTCTAAATAACATAATGTATAAATTATAACTATCATATTGGTCGTCCCCGTACAGTGATGAGTTTTCAGTGTCTGTAAAATAATAATTATTAACGGTAAATGTATAATAAAATTACAACCGCTTCGATACACGTAGACATGTGAATTAATAATACTATACGTAGCGGTGAAACCCAAAAGCGCAAATTCATTTTGCGCTTTTGTACCTTAGTAGTGGGATAAAAGCGCCAAAAGAAATATTGCACCCGTTAGTTATACTATAATTTTCGTTTTAAGATTATTAATAATTAAATTAAATTATTATTTTTAATAAAATATATAAGGAAAATTGGGACTTAATATTGAATCAGAAATTTCAAATTGGTTAGTGTCTTTTTTTGGATTAGCTTTTTTACTACCTACTATTACCTTCCACTGAAATATTTTATGCGTTTTATAAACTATTTTCTTTTTTTTTTCTATTTTTATTGCTCCTGGTAATGATAAGGTATAAGCGTTTTTTGATTTTATTTTAGCAAATTTTATTTAAAATGACAGCAGATATCCATCGCACCTCTAGGCTGAACCACCTTCAAACAAGCCAAGAACTACTAATGGTCCAGAATTATACCACCGTCATTAAAAAGATCAATATTATAAACCACATCCATCTATTTATAATTTTATCGAATTGCTTAAACAACACCAGGCCGAAGTTTACTTAAAAATGCAATAAAATGGACGAAAAACCACAAAACGCAGCTTTAAAGTCAACTTCAATATAAATGCATTGAACATGTATCTATGTTAAAAAAAAATTTGCAGATTAGACTATTTAAAAACTGTTGGCTTCAAATTTAATATTAATATTTATTTAAGGTACTCATTATAATAATATACCTACTACTAATATATAATTTAAATTTCAAATTTTTTAATTAATTTTATAATTACTAAAAACTTAATAATTATATGATTTTAATAAAATACACTTAATTTTTGTAAAATTAATTTGCGTTTATGGGTTGTTAAAAAGGTAATTTTTTTTTACGCTTATAGGTTATTTATTTTTGCACTTTTGGTTGTGTTTGGATCATATTTTGCATTTACGTAATTCGTACGTTATAGTAATTTGTTTAAAATATCATACCGTATTTTTACGACTGATAAAATATTTTGAAAACTGTAACTCTAACCACACCAAAACTCGCGAAATGTATCTCTTTTTTTATGTTTTTTTTTTTTGTCATTATCATCGATATAATTATTATAATATTATCAAAAGTAATTACAAATATTACATAATACAATTGGCTAAGTAGTACTTTAACGTAACTCTAAAATTAATACCAATCATAGTTTGAACGATGTTGATTGATTTGATCGAAGTTCACTAAAATAGTAAAATTATAAAATCAATAAAAAAATAAAATGTAAATTATTTGTAATCTAAGTTGTTTGTCTTGATCGAAAAATATAAGAAGTATATCTCCGGTGTATAAGTGGTAGCCGTTTTTCAAAAACTGACTGTCATCCCTTAAAAGTAACAGTAGCGAGACGCTGAGTAGGTTCATCATTGCGTCATTTGATCTGACAAGATAATAATATTTTTTTTTGTATTATGTATATTATGTATAGATTCTTTATCGATAGATAGTAGTGGGAAACGAACATATAATGGACTGCGTCTTATTTTTGAAAACTGTTTGGTTTTAACAATTCCGTGTATTTTCAACTCATTATTTTATTTATCAATGTACGGCGACATAATTCAAAAGTTGATAATTTTTACAGAATTAGAAATATTATCTATATAATTGTGACACTAAATATAGTCTCGACAATTTTATTTAATAATTAATTGAAAACAGTCAAGTTAATAAATTATTTGGTTTACCAAGTCTTAAAAAAAACGAATACTGCTTACATAAAAAATTTAGCTGATACATTTTAAAATAAATATAAAAAAGCTAAATTTCAAAAATATTTATTTAAATTAATTGAGTTGATAATACATTTAGTTAAACAACTAGTTAAGTTTAAAAGTTTTAGAACGTTAAGTTTTTCACTAGTTACTGCCTGCACCTTTACGGATAAAGTTTTGTTCACTTTGTTTCAGAGGTATAACTGTATTCTTAATCTGACATTTAATTTCTCGGAATAATTCAAAGAGACCGAGTTACGCGATAAATGGGTGTTTTGAGCAATAAATTTGCCTTAACTGTTTTATCTTTAGAGCGCTTATGTACAGACGTATCCAACGCAACGGAGCGTAAACTAGCCATTTCTGAGACACTTACGGATTACTACCGAAAAGTTTGAAAACATTTCAAATTTGTATTATTAAATAATGTTATTTACAATTTGTAAGTCGTGCAGCACTACATAATTCATTGTTAAAACAAGAATTGTTTAGAAAAATCGTGAATTCAAATCAATTGATCGGTTTTAAACATTTTTTTTTCTCTTGATTTTTCTAATATCGATGAACAATGAATTGAACATTTCATCGAGAACCATTTCACTCGATTGAAATGAATTTGAGTAAATTTTTTTACCTGCGAAACATAATACAATGTTTATGTTTACAATCGCGGTTTGAGTAAATCAAGTTTTCTACGCTTTGCTAACACTTACTCGTATGATGTTTGTGCGTACATTATACATAGTTCACCTACGCTCGACGAGAATAATATTGTGCCACATATTGAAACCAGTCGTATAACGAACAATAGTCATTCCTTGTGGTGGATTTACAACCACTTTTATATTAATGCTGTCAGTCGTTCAAGGCGTTTATTATTTGTGTTGACACACTCGTTGAGACCGTCAAACTCGCACGGGTAGATAAAAACATCCCGCGTTATGAAACATGAATTACATATGAGGGGTGACATTCCAAAGTGTACTATGCCAAAAAATTAAAATATGAGTTATACATTAAAACATATAGTTTAGATCACACGAAATCATTTAAAACTATCAAATTATGCCTAAGTGTACTATTTCCTATCAATAAATTGATTAAAAATACTAAAATTGCGTCAAAATGCACTACTGCCGATGGCGAGAATTTTTCAGAATGTACTATCAATACTGAATCTACCAATTTGGCCAAAATATATAATTATGTACTTTTATGTACTATTGCCCATGGAAATTTAAAAATCAGACCATAGAAATATTTCAAAAAGAACTATTTCCATGATTTTTTTCAAAATGTACTATATCCAGACTACGTCATAACGTACTATTGCCCATGATAAAATGGAAATTTAACACATCGGTCGTATTCAAGATGCACTTTTACCATGTGTTACAAATGACAAAATTATTCCTTATTTAAATTTAAGTTTATATTTATTCTAAATTCATGTTATCACTATAGCTGTGCGGATTTATATTTTCATATAGTGATTATAATATCCTAAAAGGTAAAACAAAATAGAACGTTTCTAACTTCAACATTATATCATCAAATTTGCTCCAAAACTTGGTTGTTATCATTAGTGGATACGTGATAGATAATAGCTTAAACTTTGTTTTGCTTTTAAGGCCAAAACAATTATTTTTACATGCCATTATCTCATAAACACGTTTTTCATGATCATAAAGATGACTCTAAAGGCCGCATAAGAAATTTGATGAAAAATGCAAGAGTAATAGTAAGATATTTATTATTTATAATTTTTAATAGTTAGTATGTACCTAAATTTATGCTTTAACAATAATACTATGTTTATACCTAAAATTAATATAGCTATAACTAATAAAGTCTTATTTTTGCGATATCAGATGATGCCAAAACATTTTATTCTGATATATTTAAAAAAAGTTGTGAATCAAACGTTGAAGATATTTTAGATGAATATAATGAAAATCAAGACTGACTAGTCATTGTATCATTTTAAAAAAACAATAATCAACATTTAAAGTAAGTATAGGTAATATCTAGTTGTTAATAATATTAATAAATTTATTATTTTATTATTATAAATCAGGCAAAATGAATTTATTTTTTTGTTACATTTTGATTATATTCATTTTGTTTTGTTAAAATACCCCATTACTTTCAACCAGGGACAAATGCACATAAATCCGCGTTCTAGTTATGACGAATTTTTATTATTATTCGCTTGTCTTCGAAGAACCTTCAAGTTCGTTAACCATACGTTACGACCGGATTATTGTTGTTTGTTCGTTTGACATTCCACGCGCGCGAGGCCCTTTCGACGGATAGGGTATTTATCGACGGTCGCGTGGGATGCACACGGTCGCGCGTTAAAATAAATGTTGGGCTATTAGCATTGGTAATGATGGACGACCGGTTGCGCGTACGCGTCGGGTCCGCGCGAGAGTTCCCATTTGTCAAACAACTTGTTAAATCAGGACCAGTTATTATACATATTATTGTTATCTCGCCGTGTACGCGGTGTGCGGTGCCGATGCTCGCACACTGGTCACCGCAGCGCAGACAACCCGTGCTCTCTCCTTCCCCCCCCCCCCCCCCCCGAAACATTCCATTCATAGATTTTTTCGTATTTTATCACCGCCAGCGCTGGATTTTATTTTTATTTATTATTATTATTATTTTTTATTCCTCGAAGAATATTTTTAAACACACGCATTCCTACCTGATCGGCGTGTACCGCACCGCACAAGTCCCAACGCGCGTCCGCGCGTCAGCTATTCATAAATTCTCTTTACGAACGGATCGCGGCCGAAAGGATGTTACGGATGACCGTTACGATGCCGTTGTACAGCTGAACCGTGTAAAACTGTATGGATAAAAATGTCGTTTATGAAAACAAACTTATTAAATATATACGAGTATGTCGATAAACAATTCGAATAACTGAAAACGTTTCGTTTGATTTTGAAAACGACTTAATAATGCTTTTAGTCCAAAATTTTTGTATAATGAAGTATCCATTAAATTGAACATAAAAAAAAACGGTCGTCGGTACATACTGTAATAGCGTTAAAATTAGTCAAATTTATTTGTTTACTAATTTCGATATTTCACTCTAAGCATTCTATGATAATTGAAAAATAACAATTCAAAATATAGGACTTTATACCATTTTATAGAAGGTTTAATTCTAATAAGATAGTACCTATAGAGTGCAATATATCGTTCAGACGATGATTTCAAACGTTTAAATAAATCAATTGTATATGAACACTGTACCTACTTGATTGAAATTCGTAGATAATATTGAAACTAAAGAAGTTTCGAGTATTACTTCAAAATATTTTGGTAAAATTATTTTTTCTTAATTCTAAAATTAATTAGTGAAATAATTATATTATTCTACCTAAAATGATAACGATATTAAAATTACTGATATTTAAAATATTCAATAATAAAAGTTTTCCAATATTTGAAAAAAATAAATATTTTTAGTGAATTGGTATTTACGAAAACAACTGAGCTATCAACCGGCTATCAAGATTTCAAGTTTTTAATTTATATAATACAAGATATTATCCAAACAAAATATTTTACATTTTAACGCCAAGTACATTTTTCTTATAGTTAAAGTATTCAAACCATGAAAAAATATTTTCCAAATTAAAAAGTTTCCAAAATTGAAAAATTATCTCTCAGAAGTCTAATTTATTAAAGTTCAAAAGTTCAAACATAGGGAAAAATCAATGATTAATTTCTGATCACCTTGCTCAACGTTTAAAGAAAACTCTTTCATAATTTTTATAAATTAAAAACATAAACACACATGAATATTAAGATCACCGAATGATATTTACACTATAGTAACAAATTATTTCATTATTTCTTAACGAATGACGCTGGCCATTTAAAATACATATTTTAAATTTATCAAATTTATAATAATCAAAACAGTAACTCAGGGATATAAATATTACTATTAATTCGTTGACAGTTTATAACTTTGTACTAATAGATAGTAAACAGTTTTGAGTTTAAAAACAGTGTTGTTAATTTTGACGTGAGTGTTTTCAATACTTCTTTTAAATAAAATTATGGTAAATTGATTAATTTCTTTATAGGATACGACAATGTCTCGTAAGTACGAAATAACGTATTGTGTATTTTGTCAAAAAAAGACTCAATGGTTACATAAGGTAAAAATGCGAATGGTTACAAGTATGACACCAGGACTTATCGGGAAATGTTGTGAATGCAACAAAAAAAAATGCACATTCATTACAGCATGTTTCTACACGAAACTGAAGAAAAAGTAAGATTATATTATTTTATATTTTTATTAGGAAATGTAATTTTTTTAAATAGATATTACATATTAAATATTGTTTTGTTTGTCTATTTTTCAAAAGAGTTGCAGCCAAGAAACATTCTAAATATTCTAAATGAATTTGAGTTATAGAATAAAATGGAGGAATAAAGCGTTTGTTAGTAAATTTGTATTTTACTTTGATTAAACGAATAAAATAAACTGAAAAATACAGTACGTACATTCATTTAATATATTCGTAAAAAATACAAAAGTGTGTTCTTACAAAATGGTTTTTAATTCTTACCATGTTAAATTTTGTGTCCAATAATCATATACATATATATACATATATTTACATTTATGAATAGATTACTCTATGGAATTAGTGTACTAACTAATGTACTAATCTGTTTATTAACTTTGATTTTGGTAATCTGACAACACTTTAATTCTTATTGGTTTTAAAGCCATAAAAGGATTATATTAACAAATCCATCTAAAACACATTAAGTGTAAAGTATGCGTTTTTCAAAATAATAATTTTGTTTGAAAAAAAAATTTAACGCGCTCTTTTCATGTTGTTAAATAAATAAATCTAAGATTTCAACGTTATAACAGGTACTATTTTGTATTATTTGTTTTGTTTAAAAAAGATTTTCTGTACACTAAAAACTTATTTATAAACAATTTGTCTGTACTGAAAATTATATAAAGGAAGATCTAAGGATCCAAAGATTAAATTAATCAATGGTAAAATACCATGGATTATATCTTACACTTTTTAATTTACCATCATAATTTACCACAATGATTAAAAAGATAAATACAATAAAATGTTGTTCTCTTCATGGATCTGAACTCAAGCGTTTTATATTTTATATTTAACCGTGTACATAATTGATATGTGTTATGAATTGATCATAACACATTTTAAAATCGAAGCACGGTTATTTCATAATTACTGAAGTCTTATTTTCGTGTACAATATACGAACTAATATTTATTTATTTACTATAAAAAAATAGACCCCCATGGAATATAAATATTTATATATATTGTTAGTTTAATAATTTTGACATTTGGCGAACCATTTTAGACTAAAAACCGAAAATTCAAATCAATGTAAATATTTTGTATGTAAACTCCCGCTCGTCGTTTTAACCTGTTGTATAATCCGCGTTAGTGCTCGTAAATTTATTTTCAAACTGTGTTCAATATAATCTAGAATTACAGCGTAAACTCAACGGATAAAAGTGTAAATCAACAATAACAAAAATTCACCGCCACGACAATACGCATGCACTCAGAGTGCGAGCTGTGGTCGTGGCACAGAGCCTCGTGCACTAAAAGGCCCCGCGGCCTGTCGGAAAAAATAAATTATTAGTCATTATTAATGACTCATTAATTTAATAAATCGCAAATTGTTTGTCGGTGATATGCATTATAACTCAAAATTACATACGTCTTATTCGGTCTATAAACGTCAACTGGATAATTGTAAAAGTAAAGTTGACTTATCCTAAACAGAATGTGTTGCCCAACTCGATAACATATATATAAATACAGATAGGAATATATAAGAGACTCACGGACACTGCATTTACCAGTAAACTCGACGCATTCGTGAATATATATATATATATATATATTTATACCCCTAGGTGTTAAAGTTGGCTCACCCTAAACGTGTAAATTGTATACCTATAATATAGACGGAGTCATTGGCTTAATATCCATTCCAACTGCAAATTGTAAATATCACACATTCTTATTGTAATAAGTAATAGTAATAGTGTTGATACATAAATCGTGTTAAAAAAAAAAAATTCCATTAGAACAATGCCAGCAAGATGCAAAGGGGCAAATTTGAGTCAACAAACGACGATTGGAGCAAAGAAAAACGAAGAAACGACGATTGAAGTAAAGACAAGCGCGTCGGTTTGTAGTGAACACATGCAAAGCAAATGACTGACAACGCCAACAAATGAGTATTTACATCTGATTCGTTCCTTCGTCTGCCATTCAAATATGAGCCTGATATTGAATATTACGTTAATTCAAATGTGACGATTGATAGACAAGGAATATTCCAATTGTCATGCTCTTAAGTTATAAAATGAGTTAGCCGGGATGTGTTGTGCGTCAGGAAAAGTGCAACTACCAGTATTTGAAACACCATCTGAACAATTGAAAAACTTACTTATCGATACAGATCTAAATTCAGACCTATTCATAAAGTCCATTCGCACATTTAATTCATGCTTTTTTTTTTGCAAAGATCATCGATAGTAATCAATGCTTCATTGTACATAACGTCATTGAATGTTATCGTTAGTTCGTTCCACTGAGTACGAACTCGATGCAATATATCATCACTCATTCAATTTCTGTGCTTATTCCACTACATGTCTGCTCGGGTCAGAAAACATGTAGTAAACACTATAGTGGATTTTAGACGACTTTGTGTTGCTGTGCAGTTCAATGTTGTCTCAGTGGTTGTCGTCTTCTATCAAGCCAAGTGCAAATTAGTTATACATTATACATGTATCTTTAAACGTCGAATACTGTTGTCCATTTACTTTACGTATATCTCAGTAGCGTAATTATGAGGTTATATGTGGATATATCCCCCCCCCCCCCGATGCTTATTTTTTTTTTAGAATAACTATAATTAAATTCCCATAAGCACTAAGCTTTAAAAGATTTTAAAATAAGAAATAAGAATTCATGGATATTATTATAGTTGAGATTTTATTTTTATTTTACTAATATAATACGAATACAAGAAAATTGTATAGCTCATAGTTAAAATACAACACTGATAAATCTACAATTCACGAATTTTGTTTAGTGTTTAAAGCATGCAATATTTTATAAAAACGTGAAACATTGAAATTTTTTTTAATAAAAATATTAATGTTAGTTATTTATCAGTTATTTATTATATAATCTAAAAGTTCTTATTATAATCATTGATATTAATGGAATGAATACAGTGGTTGACATATTATTACTGTAATAACTATATTATACTGTATATATAAATATATATTGAGTTTTGTTTTCGACTATGTATAGCATTATAGCAAAACTTGGTTTATTTTCCCAGGAAATTGCTTATCGACGATGTCGACAAACAATGTATCATTATATTATTCTATTTAGTGATATAGGGTTTTAACTATTTTCGAATATTATATATATTATATTACTGAGTAACAGTGCAACAACAATGTCTATTATTATTTATATTACAATAAAACGAGTAATAACATAATATTATTTTTTCTTTAACTGTGGATGTGTATCTATTGTGTGATAGTGTAAATTTAATACAATACTAAATTACATATTAAATTATTAAATTAAATATGAAGAGACAGTCGAATGCGTTTATTTCTTTTTTTTAAAAAAAAAAAGTTAAAGAAACTGATCAAAAAAACAGCTTGTCAAAATGTGATTCAGATCAAGACTAACCTAATAAAGAACTTGTAGTAATAAAGTTGAACTATTTTTTGAAATAATCTAAATGTTCATACATTTATGTATTTCTTATTTCTATGTAATTATTATGGCATATCCAAGTCCATAAATTTAATAACACAAGAACATTTTCTTAGGAAAAACAAAGAATTAAATCAATCTCACGTCAATGATTTCTGTGGAACAACTTGTAAGTACAAAATTAGGAAAAGTTGATGATTAAAAATTAACATTTTTAATTCTTAAGTTTATTTGTATACTTTGATTTTAACATTGCTTCTATTTGGATATTTGGTTGCAAATATTGCAAATATGCAATAATATGCTATTATTTATCAGCACATATTATAATATGTTTGAAATATACTACATAATATCATATAATACATTTAATACATAATAATTAATTTAAAAGAAGCAGTCAATCTCAACGAAGATATAGTATCAGAGTTGAAGTTAATTAAAAGTAATTGTGATTGTGAATTTCAAAAAATATTAGTCAAGCAAAGGTATAAAATACGAGTATATCATTATAATACAGTCACTTACCTATATTAAACTGAGTATAATTTGTTATAGGACATGTCTGCTAAACTAGACATTGAATTAACACTCAAAAGAATTATAAAAAAAACAAAAAACCGTGCGAACCCTATAACAGATGGAGAGATAACTGTAGAAACATACTATAGGATAACAGTTTTTCTACCTTATCTTTATTATTTTATAAATTAATTAGAAGAAAGGTTTTTGTCTCATTCAGATATTTTCAAAGGTATAGTGATATAACATAATATTTATAAGGATTGCATATTATTACGTAAATATTGATAAAAAATAATTAATTCTTAATTATATTTATGATATATAGGTTAGGTTACGTATATAGGTTTCGAATGCTTATTTTCAACAAATTCATACTTAACTGAAGATGAAAAATTATCATTGAAACAATTGGTAGAATTGTATAGTCCTGATGTAGAATGTTATGACAAATCATTTTTGGAATTAAAATTATGGAAGCGTATGTTAAACAAATGTGAAAAGCTTCCGAAATCTGGTCTCCAAGCACTCATTATGTGTGATGAACAAATTTATCCTAAAATATTTTTGCTCTTAAAAATATTATGTACATTGCCAGTCTCGACCACTTCACCAGAGCGTATGTTTTCTACTTTAAAAAGAGTAAAAACTTATCTCAGAAATACAATGGTAATAATCAGGTAATAATCATTTTTTTTGTAAATTATATAATTATCATGAACTTTTACTAACTTAAATTTTTAATAGAAACGCTTGAATGGACTTACTATGTTATCAATTCATCGGGACATTTAGTTGAACCCCGATGACGTACTGGATACTTTGGCGAAAAAAAGAAAAAGAAAAATTGTATTAATATTATAATTTATAAAAAATATACTTAGTTTAATTTAATTGTTTACTTTATTGTCTTTGAAAATCATCATTATACCATTTGCCTCATTTAATTTATAATAATAAATTAATAAAGTATTGAGATATGTGAGATTTAATGATTAAGGGAATATGGGGAGCATAGCTCCACTAGAACGATAGTATAAACTTATATCCCAATCCCTACTCGGAACCAATTCTAAATTACACCACTGATATATCTTGAAATGACAATGAGCCGATGACATTAACCAATAACGGTTGCAGATAGTGGCAATCAGTTTGACTTCTATATATTAGACCCAAAGTGCTTGATTTGAATAAATCTAGTGTTCCTTGCTTGCGAGGCATCCATTTTTTGCCAATGCGAAATAATTTTAATTTAACCCATGTGAAATAGCGTGTTACTTCATAGTAGAATAGTGCTCGTGCAAAGGTACCTATCAAAAGTATTCACATGATTACACAAGTTTTTGGTGGATTTATGGCAAGATCAAATGCTGTCTCGTTTGTAAAAAATAAACGCTAGCTGTTTTCAAGATGAACCGCTAAATGCATAACTGTTGGATCTCGTCCATGTATCGGGAAACCAAAGATACTTTTTACAAACCATCAATAGAGCTGATGTACCGACCAAGTTGGTAGAGCGTTATTTCGCCGCTGTTATTCAACCGAGGAGCATTCACATTGGTGTTTTAATTCGAAACATAGCCTTGTCGCTGCCTTTATTCACGTAAATGTATTTAATGCTTTTTACAAAACCACAAAATAGAAATTACTTAAAAAAATGTTTTGCTTATAAAAGTACAGAATTATTTAAACAATTAGATTATAATTTTTTACAGTCATATAGTGACAAATAAAATAATAATTATGAAAAGGCAAAAACCATAAATAAATATATTGATAAAAATAATAGTAATAATAGTCTAAAATGTCAAATTTTTTGATTTTTCTATGACATAATTTTAAAATTCTTTACTGAATGATTTTAAGTGCTAAAACAAAAATCTTATATAATATTGTAAAAATAATATATTTTGCTCGATAGTCAATTATAATTCAATATAATTTCTATAAAATAACACAAATAATCATTATAATTGGGTGATGACACAATATATTAAATCATTTTCATTGGCGACAAAAAAATACTTGAAAGAAAAATTTGATTTTTATAAATAAGCAAAACTGCGTAATGTGCCCTACTAATTACCAAATGGATAGTTCGCTAAAATAAACGAAACAGTAAGCGTGGCTAAACGTATAACCGCGTTAATGTTTTGCCATATAAATATTACCACTAATTAGAGCTCATATTCGTATGTGTTTGCATTTTTTTTTCTTGTTGATCATGTCGTATGCTGAATATAAGCAATAACTTTGTTCTATTATTAATATAAAAAATGTTTAGAACCCAATTTTGTACATTTCAACATTTATAGTTATTAGAACATATTTTTAAACTTAATGGTTCACATTTGTCATTATTTGTCTTAAAAATCATATACTTTGTTGTTTTCATATATTTTAGTAAACATTTTTAAAACAGTTGTTGGTTTTTCGTTCCCTTTGACGTCGGAGTGAGTAGAACAAATACGAGTATAGAAACGCATACCTATAAAGCCTCAATCGACGTCGAGCGTATTTATATTTATTGTTAGAGCCCGGATTTATATGCAATTGCATGTTTGTACTAAGTGTATACACGTCTATGGAGGTTTGAAATGTTCACGACTCATATTACATCGAATTTAAACACCAAATTTTATATTGCATATTTTGCATATTTTGAGGGTTATTGCATATTTGTTCATAAATGCATATAACATGCATATTTAATGGTTTTTTAATAAATTAACTATTTTAATTTACAGTAAATTTTGTAATCTCCTCGAATAGAGCACGAATTGACATGATAGGTATTAAGTTTTAAAAATATTATTTTAAAAGATTTGTATTTTTTTAAAAGTTTTCTATTAGTTTTTTGGCTGTAGGTAACTTCAAATGATCTAAAATATTTATTTTTAGATTTTTTTTTCTATTCTCGTTTTTTAGTTTCCTAAAAGTTTTGATTGATTTAAGTGATTTGAAATATAAATCAATGGATATTATCATCCTTTTTTTTTTAAATAAAATAATTAGAATTTTACTTGGTATAAGTGCGGTTTTCAAAAAAAGAAATCACATTTTATAAAGTGTAACATAATGCATATAATTGCATATTTAGTCACTTTTTCTTAGCATATTTGCATCATATTTGACATTTTTTAAATGCATATAAATCCGGGTTCCATTTATGATCATAAAATTGTTTTGAATACATTTTCGTACGTTTTTGAAATCATTCCGATCAAAAAAACCGATTCCATTTTGAGTCTAGATGTACATAAAAAAAAAAAAAAGGTTTAACAAACATGTCTGATCAAATATTTGGTCATTCCCGGTGCGTAGACAAATATCGCGTGCCGATAATATATAGATCGGCAACTGTTTCGTAAGAAATGGCCGATTTTCAAAACGAGCAGTACCGGTGTGGACAAACTTTGTCGTGCACAGTTCGATTTCGAATCGATTGTTCGTCGACCGCACGTAGTTTAAATACTCGTCCACCAAAGTCGATTGGGTTTTTTTAAAATGTTTTGATTTCCAGACGCGTTAATTAATTGATCATTAGTCATCAATCGATAATCACGGGAAACGTGATCCGAGGAAAAATTAATAGATAAATCAATAGATCGTCGTCACGACGGCGGAGTACAAATCTCGATGTCCGGGCTGCCATCCCGGAGAGATCGCGGATCGCAACCCTTGATGCGCTGACCGCTGACGTTGCAGATGAGGTGCAATGTTGCACCTGACGCGGTAACATTGCAAACAACGAAACACGTAACACAGTCGGACGCGTTTAATCGGAACCGAACAGACGTACACGACGTGCAGTATTAATCCTTGTATTATTATTATTTATTCCAATAACGGACGGAGTTGAAAACGGATGAAAAGAAAATAATTATTGTACAAAAAACCGCACGGGACGAAAACGCGCCGCGGAAGTGATCAGCGGAAGTAGTGCACGGTGTGAAATAAGCGGCCGATTAGCGCTGCGGTGCCGGTGGTCAGCGTCTCCGCGGCTTCGCGGACGTCCGGTTCCCGGTGCAGCAGGAACCGGTGCGCCACGTGCGACATGATCACCAGGCTCTCGAGCACCAAGTTCCGCGTGTCGCGGTCGTAGTAGCCTCCGCCGCCGCCGCCATCACCGTCCCGAGGGTCCCTGTTCTCCGTTTCCATCGCTCGCATCCACGTCCCGTGCTCGTGCAACCGTTCCGTGGCGAACCGCATCAGTTCCAGCGGGCCCGTGATCTCGTCCATCGGCCACTGGTCCTCGTTTGCGGGTACCGCGTCCAGGCCGCTCACCGCGTCGTCCGCGTTACCGTCACCGGACGGCGCGCACTGCCACGGGCTCATCCAGGTGTCCTCGATGATTGCGACTCACCGCGATTTACGGCCGACCAACACAAAAATCGGCGGTACACCATTAACACCGACTGCCGTGCCAGCGCGCACGCGACATGGTTACGCGGCTGTTTGTTTTGTCCGATGTTTGATTTTTAACATCGACACTACAACTACCCAGTATATATGTTACGGGTAAAGTTCGAAAATGGGTAATTTACACATTAACCGGGTAAAGTACACCTTATTCGTAAAAATAGTAGTGTACATTATCCAGTGAGCTATGAAGTAGAAAAAATTAAGCTCTGGTATGAAGTAGAAAAAAAAAACCAAATCATATGAATTCGAAAAAAAAGAATTATGAAGTAAATTATGTATAATTAAGTTATTATTTTGTAAATGAAAATAATTTAAAAAATTATATTAAATATAGCTATTTATTGAAACCGTTCAGATTCGGGTGATATTTTAAGTTGCAATCTATCTCTCTAGATTTGCATTTACTCGTACATTTATTTTTTAAACAATTATTTGTACACAACATTTTTAAAACTTGGACCATCGAAAAAATATTATGCATTGGCTATGTCACACGGCTATTTTTATAGCCGATACTTATAAAATATTTATTAACGATTCATTATGATTTATTTGTTTTTTTTTTTTTTTTCACGTTTCTTATTTTAGATAATACTCGTATGTTATAATATTTTGATTCCGTTAAACTTAACGAATTCTCATTCTTTTCCTTAATTAATTTATTAAAACTCTCAGAAAATTTCTCTTTTTGAAAAGACATTTTTTTTTTAAAAAAAAATCTAAATTATCAAACATTAATAAACCGAACAAATGAACTCGAAAACCGATAGCACCGTACTGAAGTTTAAAATTATTATACAATATCAACGCACACGATGTATCATAATGTATGATTTATATTTTATCGTATTATATTTTATAAAAACACTTTATCCATTCAAAGGTAGATAATGTACACATGACCCGGTTAATGTTCCTACAAAATAAAAGTTTTACAAATATGTTTACTTTATCTAATAGGCATGGGTATTGTTCACATTACCCGGGTTATGTGTACATTGCCCGATTTTCGTACTCCACCAGTAACATATATATATATATACAATATTATCGGTTAAGTGTAGAAAGATTTTTTGACTCGTGTAATTTCAGACGAGCCAATACGAATTGCGGCTTATTGGGAAGGAATGGATGTATGAAGAAGACCGATACGAGACGTGGCCGCAGAAGCTTCGCGCGCCGGTTTACTTTTAATTGTTGTTATCATTACTATGCTGATCGTGAAACGAATCAACAACTAACCGATCGGGACGATAAGATTCGAAACCGTTAGGACCCATCAAGGAAGTCTCGTTGTGCGTTGTTTAACGGTACGTGGTGCTACCAGAGGTTAGCTAACGGTTCGAAAACCGACGTGACGAAATGTTGTACGATCGTCACTGATCGCTCTCCCGTAACATCATGACTAGGGTTCGGGCCTTCATGCATTTGCATGTTTTTTTGTAGTGGTCGTAGTCTATTCTAAGTGAACTATAAATTTGTTTTATGAAATAACAAAATTAAATACTAAGTTTGAATTTGCATACTTTTGCATATTTCGTCATATCTTAAGAAAAGCACATATTTGAACAATTTTTAGTATATTTGGGCATATTACACATTTTTTTTTTTTTATAAACGTAAAATCGTCGAGAAAAATCATAATTGGATAGTCGTAGTCTGTCATATCTAACACGAACGTCTGTTTGCAATGATAGTCTCTTTATCGTTTAATAATCAACCTTATTATCGACAATATCGACAATTGTATAGTTGTGGTATAACCTAATGAATATTGTACTCCTACAGGCTTATCTTCATATTATCATGAAACAAATATAAATTCTAACTCTACAAAGTAATCAGTTATTAGCCGGGTATGAATTGTACAATGAAATGAAATCAGTGCGTAGCATATTTTGACGATTTTGACTGCATATTTCGATAATTTTTAGTGCTAGAAGTCCCGAACCCTAATCACGACACTCGGATTATTCTTATCGTTCGAACACGAGCAGTATCGCCGGACGCTTGCCGGTTACCGTGCACTCGATCGGAACCCAAGCATGCAACACGGTTCGTGCGGTTTTAACACGTTTCGGGCTCGTCACGGGACGCGGATGTACGTTCCAGGCCCACGGTATAAACGCCATGGTTTTAGCCGGGATTTTTCCATTTCTTCTCAATTTTTTTTTTATTTCTTTATTTTAATATGGTTATCAATTAACTTGTTTTATTTTTTTTTAAACACCCTACGGTCCGAAAACCGAACGGTCTAGACGCTGCGAGCGGTCCGGTCGGTTTACGAGCGCGCGCGCGCGCCCACACACGTGAGTCGGAACGTGATCGCTGCGGTAGCGGTAGCGGACGTCTCGGAAACCTTTGCCGCGCGGGGTCGGGGAGAGGCGCGCGGACGACACGCGTCCCGTGTGCCGTCGTTAACCCCGGGGGCACATTGCCGGCGTGCTAAGAAACGACACGGCGGTAAAATAATTGAAAGTGACGCCGCACCGGAGTTATGTCGTTTACGTCGCGCATAAAAAGAATTGAAAAAAAAAAAAAAAAAAACCCTCCCCGCCGTCTGCGCACGCCGCGCCATTCGTACGGGTGGGGGGGGGAAGGGAGGGGGGGTAAGGGCGAACGCACGGCCTCGGAACGAATGCCGGCGAACGGGCGCGCGGGGCCGTGCACAGGTCTCCGGCGGGGCCGCAAGCGTTACGGGATCGGCGACTTTGACGACTGCGGCGGAACGTGATTTTTACCGCGCGATTTTTATGTTCTTATCGCAATTATTGTTATTATTATCACCGCCCCGTCGGTGCGTTGCACGTTGTATATTACACGTACGTACACGGTTATGACGTCGTCTCGTCGATTGTCACGTACTACGTCGCCCGCCGGTCGTTGTACCGTGTTCGCAGCGGTACCAGCGAGTGGGGGGGGGAGGGACAAAAACAACGATAAAAAATTAAAAACAACCGGGAGAAAAAAATTATTTAAAACAGCAACGAGAAAACACCCGCTACCTGATACCGTGGGGCCGGTACGCGACCGTATATCATCATTATTGCAGCGTTTCGTTCGCTCGCACGCACTCCGTTCCTCGGTCGGTTTCAACTCTGAATCTCAATTTTCTCGTCGCTCGCGTGCGACGAACGCGTATTTTGTTTCTGTTTTTACGTATTTTCGCTTTTTTTTCGCTTTTCCGCCGTTCCACGACCTACCGCCGCCGGTGCGCGCGCGCAATTATAATATCATTACACGCGCGTATATGTATACACACTTGTGCGCGGCAATGCTTCGCGCGAGTCCGCGACGACAATACTGTCACTACTACTACTACTACTACTAGTACTACCAGATATGTACCGCGTGTGGTTTCATCCACCTGCGCATTTTTTTGTCGCACTTATTCCCCGCCGCCGCCGCCCCCGTCATTCCGAAACGTTGCCCGAAAAGCAGGATTGTCGTGTTAAAGTGTTTTAAACAAAACGTTTAAAACTGTTTTACACAATTTGTTTTGAACACATATTCATTTTTGAATGATCTAGAGTTAATGTTATAACTCCGGGATATGTATTCGTCCAAGAACTTAGGCATTAGGACATAGGCGTGCGCAGGAGGTATGCAGGGTATGCAACTGCGTACCCTAAACACAGAGCCTTCTTTCTAAAACTACAAAAAATAAATAAAAATTATGACATATTTGGTCTTATCTATATTGTGTGATTTTGTATTACATTATGATTTTTATTATATTTTTATATTCAGTCCCAGATAGTTCAATTTATTTTTGAAACACAAATCATATGCTATAATAACGATTTAATGTGTTAATGAAATTAAGAAGTACAATAATTCAAGCGAGATTTAATAGCTATCAACTACAGAACAAGAAATGGCTATAAATTAAAATCCCGAAAACATTATTGGTGATATTAAGAACTCAACTGTCCGCAGAATCGTTTTATGATTAATTTTGATTATTTATCAAATTTATTTTGTTTTTCATTTAAGTATATAATTACGTTTTTATTTATTTACCTTATTTAAACGTATTACTCAAACCATTTCAAGTGTTATGTATTTAATTTTTTTTTTTCGTAATTTATTTTAAATTTTAATTATGAAGATAGTTATAACGATTAAGAAATGGTTATTCAGTCACTTTTTCAGGAAAAAAAATTAATATTTTAAATTAAATAGTTATTAAGACCAGAATTTCGAACGCTTAAATTAACTTCCAGTTTTAGGGGGAGGGGTAGGCAGTGGCAGCCTTTTGCATACCCTGAAAAAGAGGTCTGCGCACGCCTATGCTTTAGGATATATTTGATACTAAAACATATAATACTAAATTATTTTAAGCATTTTAAGTTACGTGCTATGGCGTAACTAAGGGGAGGAAGACGGGGATTCATCCCCTGGCGTGAAATTGTAGATGTCATAATTTTTATAGTCTATAAACCGTTATTGACTGATATTTTTAACTTTGTTAATGATAATGTGTTTAAAATCGATAAGTACGATTGTATGCTAATTATTAGAAAATTCGGGTATTCGATTCTTGGTCTATGATAGGGCGTAGTTTTAACATTTTTCCCGGGCGTATAACTTCCTAGTTCCGCTTCTGATCACCAGTTATAACTATATACTTACATGCACAATAGCATAAGAGACACTAGTAACCAACTGCTAGTGGTTACGAAAACCTCATTTAAGTAATATCGGGCGTCGCTGGTGCGCATATGCGCTTTGCTTCGGTGCTTTATGAGATACTGCCCGTTAATCACAAATTGGGAATCACTTGTTTTTAAACTTTCTTAAAATATTTTTCAACAGTTTAAAACAATTAAATAAAAACATGAGATTTTAAAAAGAAACGCACAAAAAAAACGTGAAAGGTAACGACACTGCGCATACAAAAATAGTCAGGTACCTATGCGGAACTTTTACGTTCATGAACTATGATGTGAACACTATGATAGATGCCATCCATTAAATGGGTTCAAAACGAAATCGTACAACTCGTCGACATTTCTTTACGAACCCGGACGTTTCGCCACGACCGTTTCACCACCGCACCGTTTCAGCGCCGCAACGTTTCAGCGCCGCAACGTTTCACCGCGAAGAGAACACCCCCACGAAACATTATTAAGGAAGGAATCCGATTGCGTACGCTGCTTGTCGGCGTTACCTTTTCCGACCGTTTTCGTAACACGATAGCGCACGTTATTCTTGTGCCACGGTTTTACGCTGGGAAATCCCATGTAGACGAAACGATTTGAAATGATTATCGTGAAATTAAAGTTCGCACTACTTATAACCGCGGTGGATTTTATTAGCCGACTGACGAACGTTGAAGTAAACGAAGTGAAATGGAAAACATGGTAAATGAAAAGATAAAAATAATGACGTCGGAACGTGGAAATACTTGACATGAATTGGTACGAGCAAATATAGTTTTATACTCAATTACTGGTCATTATCAGTAATTAATATATTATCCTCTTTGGTCCCAACAGTTATAAAACGTATAACGACGAACTTCCAAAAACGGTAACAATTTACTGTTATAAATCTTGGCAAAACCATCGTGTCGTTTTACGGTTTTCCATTGTTTAGAAAACAAAAAATGCACAATCCTGTATTCAAAAAAGTAAATCGTCCTCCGGATGTTACGCTACAGAGCCCTTCGGAATAGCATTATTGTCTGCGGTAACCGTAACGCCATCTGTGTGCCACATCCGATGCAATCGGTCCACACACACTGTTACCGGTAGAGCGCAGTGCACGTATGTGTTCCGTTCGCGCTGTCACCGCTCCCGTTCCACCGGTATTCAAGTACATCGTACACCGCGGACGGAAAGTTTTCCGCTCCGTCAAAAAATAGGACGACCGGACCGGAAAACGTCGACGTGATCATGCGGCCTCGATTCAAACTTACCGCACCGAAGCAACCGGATGTGTAACCCATATAATTCCCTAACTTTGCGCGCTACGGCTACGTCCTCAGTGTTGGACAGACGTATGCAGACTTACTACTGAGTAGAGGGGACTCAAATGTTTTTTTTAATTCAGGCTCAAAATTTACAAGTGCAATTGTTGGTAGTACTTAAATCTGGTGAATCCTTAATATTTGTGTTTTTTTTTTTTTTAATCTAATAGTCCACTTAGATCCACTTGGAATCGACTTTTGAGTAGTTATTTTTTAACACCTGTCTGTGTTTAAATTAAAGATTAAAATTTATTTAACTGGATTCTTCGCGCACGACGATAACCGTAAGAAAATTTCGCGAACACGGGTCAGCTACAGTTCGAACAGTCGTCACACACACACGAAATTGTCCCCGGCGATGGCGACTCCACCGTGCTATGCCGCAACCACAAAAACACACGGCCGGTGGCACGGGAAAAACGGCAAGTCGGACGTTCGCAGGAAAGTTTCGGCGGAAAAAAGTCCCGGCGGTAATGGCGTCCACGGACCGACGATAATCGTATCGCGATAAAGTTGACCAATTTCTCCACTTGTGCGTATAGCTGTTGACATAGAATGGCTTAAGAGTTCCACAGCCAACTTCACACGCATTTTTTTGAAAAGACGTTGGATGGATATGCGCATCAGTGATTTTACTAAGAGCATTACTTTTTTTATTTAGTTTATCTAAATCATAAGTATCTTTAATGAATCTTGTATGAAAAAATTTGATCGATCTTTTGAAAACAAGCTTCAATGTAATTGTTACGAACATTTTTGAGTAAATGCTGAACATCAAATAAAGAATATATTTTATGACCATTTAAAAAAAAAAAAACGGATTTGTCTCATTAACATTTAACAATTATAAAGCGCTTTGATTTGATGTCCCTTGATCACAAACTATGAGTTTCGAGGATAAGCCAATATCAAATAGTTTGTTTAAAATGTCAACAATTAAATCTTTTAAAATTTCTTTTAAAATTTACGCCAAAATTAGAAAAATAATATGCAACAGGAAATTTCCTTTGAGAATATATACTACTAGTTAAAAACACTAATACGCAGTTCGCACTTTTATTAATTCTACCGTAAGTTCCTAAATCTTAAAATCCTTCAATAAAACCATATTGTTTTGAATATTCTAGAAACTCTTAGATATATATTTCATAAAAACCAATGCTGCATGCTTTCTCTTTATAATTCTTATGCTCAATTTTTTTTTTTTTTGATCGTGATCAAAAAAGTAACCATTGAAACCAGGCAAAAATTTTGATTCAAAATTTCCGATCCAGCGTCTAATAGTTAACGGAACAGGTAAATTAATTTTTTGTAGGCGTAAAAAATTATATATAGTTGGAGATTTGTAAAAAAAGTAAAAGCTAAATTTCTCTCTACAGTTGTCCACGTACGACGTTTGTTGTTTAGCTGCATGGTTAGAAAAATGCTCTAGAGAAACAGGATGGAAATTTATATGCATTTATAAGATTTTATAATTATTTTGAACTTTAAATTTAGAAGCACAGTTTTTTAATTTACAAATTTGACTAATTTTTTATTTGTTTTTTTGGTATTTTTATTTTTATTTTTTTTAGATTGTTTTTCAATTTTTTGTTTTAATTTTATTTTTCTGGGCGTATCGGTATCTTTATCATGTGAATGTTTTCTTTTAAAACTCGGACTAGACATATAAATTAAATCGGAAATTTTTCCTTTTTGTGATGAAGAAATAATTGAATTAGAACGAGTAGATATTAACTCCACTTCAGTAGTGATTTTATATTTGTTATAAGTTTTCATCATCACTAATATCAAAATTCATCAAATCAATTATTTGAGTCACTCAAAATATATTTTTCCATCTTAAACCTTCAAAAATAATACATAAATTAGACTATAAAGTAAAATTTACAACATTCTAAATAAAAAATATCTAGTTTTCAATAAAAAAGTAATAAAATATTATTAAAAACCTTTCCATGCACGAATTTATTTTATCGATACTATTAATATAGTTTTATAAAAATGTAATAACTATTAATTATTTATTATTTATGTAGTATGAACATACAAATGAATATTACAATACGGTTTTATCAAAACAAAATATAAAAAGAAAATTTATTATAGATATTTGAATATCATCCATGATATATTTGCTCATTAACGATTTTTATTTGTATTATGATAAAAGTCAAAAATGTGCTATGTATCATGTGTGGCGATCCATTTAAAATATGTATAAATAAGGATACATACTTTTATATAACATATGTTTGATGCATATAAATAATTTGTATAACATATTTAATGAAATAACATTTTTTAAAAACAATATAATCACAATATCAATGTTAAATATAACTAAGAAATATACGTTTTTAATAGTTTTATTATCAAATTAAATCACATTATTTTTACTATCATCTTTCTAAGGATATTTTTAAAACACTGTTATAACTTATTGAAAACTTGTTTTATCGATGATGAGAACGAAATTTCAAATATATTAACAAAAAACAGCTTCAAAATGTTTGAATAAAATTAATTGAAAACACAAGAAAATGGTAGATTTTATAATAATATCATTATTTTTGGAAGAATTTTTTTAACATATTATCAAAACTTAAATATTTATCTCAAATCTTTGACATTATTATATTATTGTATTATGGAACTTGTAGAATAAAATTATGTATTATTTGTTTAAATATCTAAAATATTTTTGGAATAAAAATTATTATAAACATAAGAAAACGATTGATTTTACAATATTTGGTAATTTTCGTCACAATTTCATGAACATATCACTATAAAAACTTAAATATTTATCGCAAGTATGATATTATATTATTATAGAATGGAACATGAAGAATAAGATTATGTACAATTTGTTTAAATACTTAACATATTGTTTGATTATAACTATTTTAAACATATCATTATAAAAATGTATATATTTATCTCAAGTCTTTGACATTAATATTTTATGGTAGAATTAAACATGCAAAATAGGATCATGAATAATTTGTTTAAATACTTAACATAATTTTGAATAAAATTACTTTAAACATAAGAAAACGGTCAATTTTACAATAATATCATAGTTTTACGCAAAATTTTTTAAACATATCATTATAAAAACCAAAATATTTAACTCAAGTATATGATATTATTATATTATTGTAGTATGAAAGATTTAGAGTAAAATAATGTGTAATTTGTTTATATACCTAAAATATTTTTTGCATAAAATTATTATAAACATAATAAAACTTTTGACTTAGGTATCCGACCAAAATAGCAAAATAACTGAGAATATAAAAATTGTGAATTAATAATGGAGAAAATAAAAAAAAGTATTTTGAAAAATAGCGAAAATATACGACAAAATATTTAGTGATAATAATTTTGAAAAAATAATTAGACATTTAGTGAAAAATGATATGCTTATTATCATTAGTATTATAATTTGTTATTAACAAATAAAGTCTTTTGGCACAGTCCTTGTACTATTTTTTATCTCTGATTTTTTAGCAGCATTATACTGTTCTTATGTTCATTCTTCTAAATTTCGAATTTTCTTTATCACATTAATAAATTTCCATATAGTAGGGTTGCTTCCTGCAAAAGAATATTTATTATATTATTAAAAATACTAATTATCAATAAAATAGGTTAAAGTTTTACAGTTTTATAAGTTTTAAAATTTGTTCAATTAGTATATTAAAATTCATAGTATTAAAATAGATATTATAAAAACTGCAGTTTTGCTATTTTGGCCTAGAACCGTCGATTTTACAATAATATCGGAATTTTCGAAACAATTTTTTGAACATATCGCTCTAAAAACGTAAATTATTATCTCAAGTATATGATATTAATTTTTTTGGTAGAATGGAACATGCAGAATGTATAATATATATATGGTCTAATGTATAATTTGTATAAATACTTAACACAATTTTTTAATAAAATTTGTTTAAACATAAGAATACTATAGATCTTATAACTATATAGTAATTTTCGGCACAATTTTATGAATATATCATTATAAAAACTTAAATATTTTTCTCAAGTCTATGATTTTATTAAATTATTGTTGAATGGAACATGTATAATAAGATTACATGTAATTTGTTTATATACCTAACTTATTTTTGGAATAAAATTATTATAAATATAAGAAAACAACATTAATGTTGTCCTTAGCAGATCTTAATTATTATGTCAGTTTAACTTTATAGGATTGGCAGATAATAAGCAAATCTTGTGATATTTTGAAACAATTTGAAAAAATAACTCTCGAAATGACTAGTGAAAAAGGAGTAACAGTATTTAAAACTATTTTATTTAGTCAGGCATTAACTAACTTTTGTAACAAACTAATGGTCCAAGATCAGCCAATTCCATATACAAATATGATATTTGATCAATTAGAAAAAAAAATATACTGTTTGCAGAGACAACATTTTTGGATCCTCGGTTCGAAAAACGGCTTTTCAAGACTCCATAAAATCTGTTGTCAATAAAGGAAAAAATATAATTATAGAAAAAATATACAGCAAAGTAACTTGACAACTTACCCAATTTCATTGACAACAAGTGATAAAGAAGATTCAATTTGGAACGACTATGATTTAGAAGTTATTGACATAGTTCAGTCTCAAAATCTAAAAGCGTTGATGATTATTGAAATAGATAAGTGTATTCAAGAACCTTTAACTGCAAGATTAAATGATCTATTAAAATAATGGAATTAAAACAAAAACATCTACTCTACTTTGTTTGAAATAATGAAACGACATTTTTGTATAAAAGGTACATCTATTCCGAGTGAATGAGTGTTTTCCAAAGGTGGCCAAGTTATAACTAAAACGCAACAGATTATCAAGCAAAAGAGTTGAACAAAGTTTTTTTTAAATTTAAATTTAAAATAAATTATATTATCATAATACTTCGTTTTTTTATACTAAAAAGGCGGTTATTATTATGTAATTATAAGAATAACATGCTTAATATAACTTTGTTTTTTTTTTTTAGTAATTTATAATTTATATTTACAACCATTAATATAGTTAAAAGATAAATTACAATGAAAGTTATATGAATAAAATAAACAAGTTATTTTTATAATCATAAATATGTTTTTTAGGTAATATTACAATGTTAAATTTTCCAATTTCGTAAAACCGTGTAACATAGCACACCAGTTTACCACAAATATGGAAAATGTTGTTTGTGATAATAAATAATAAAGATGACATGGAAAATAGATATATAACCCGGTTACTTATCACATTTATTCAATAACCCACAAACTCGCTCACGGTCTTAGAATAATTCGACATTCGCCATCGTGACCATAGAATAAAAGAATAATAAAATGAAAAATAATAATAAAAGATAATTACGAGTCCATAATACAAGGCTATTCAAAATGATTCATTCGATTTCAAATGCTTACATAATTTTATATTTTAGTCTTAGAACAACATGTTATATATTAAATAAAATAGAAACATGTCAAGTTTAATTAATTTTACCTATAAACGTTCTATATGAGCTCCTTTGGTCATACGAACAACATCTTAAACGGACTGTGTTGAAAACAACGATTCTTTCAACATTGTCATCGGATACACGAGGCCGGCCTGAGCTTTATCCTTTGCACAAACACCCTGTTTCTTCATACTGCTTACACCATCGACGTATGCACTGAGAAGTCGATACATCGATCCCGTAACGACGACGAAAATCGAGTTGCACGGTTATTACCGATTCGCACTTAGAAAATCGCAACACACAAAACGCTGTCTGCTGTTCGGTCGACATGTTTGCTGAAACCAACTTATCGCTGAAAAGCGATAATTATAAAACGAACAATTAATGACATTCTAAAACTTGGGTATACCACACTTTATTAATTGGTATATAATTTGATTAAATAAAATTTATAATTAACCGTTTAAATCTATTTGAAATCGGACGAACAATTTTGAATAACTCTGTATTTAGTTTGGTAAGTGATTCGTGATATTAACTAATTCAATTTTGAAAATAGCAGTGTAACCTAATCATTTTATAACACTGAACGAATTCGGTCGGACATCTCGCCGAATCGATTCGAATCACCCATCCCGAATGTCGGCTATTGCTGTACCGCCGGCGCCATCGTTGTTGTTATCGTCTGTATACTATGAGCACGCGGCGAATGGGGGTTATTATTGTTATTATTATTCGACCATAAATAAGATGACGTTGCGAACGACTATTCACTTCGTAGTCCGTGTAAAGCGTTCCATACACAGTTACAATTAATCGTACGACAGATACTGTCATTGGTTGTCCACAATACTCATATCAACTTAGGCTAGGTTCACATGGACGCGCGTTAGAACGCCACAGAACGCGCGTATAACCGTTCAGATGGCTGCGTGTCACGCGCGTTGTACGGGAATGTTCTAGTCAAAAACTATACTACTTAGTATAGTTCAAATTTTCATGAAGAATGAATGTGATAGATGATGAGTGCTTATTGCCCGTCCATCGAACGATGCAGACAAATGACGGAAAGGAAATATTGGGTTCATCCTATTTTGAAAACAAGGCTTTCTTTAAGTCTCAGATTATTATTGCATTATATTTAGTGCTACATTATATCCTAAACTAATAGAGCACCATGAGAAATTTTTCAATTACTTTGAAATGTCCGTTAAATCATTTAACGACCTATTGGAGATAATTAAAGACTCTTTAGGAGCTGATGACAATGTCCCAGATGGCAGGCCTTTTTTTTTTTTTTTTTTATTTCATTAATTAACATATCTATTTCGATTTCCGTATTTAAAATAACACTTGTTTTCAAAAACTATAGATGAAAATTCGATCGTTCGCATCGAAACGCGCGTGTCAACTGAACGGTCCGATAATGATGTATGGAATTTCAATACGCGGAGTCACGCGCGTGTTCGCGCGAAAACAGAAACTTGCGTCGTTATCGCGATCGACGCGCGTATACGCCCGTAAACGCGCGTCATGTGAACGATGTACAGGAACACTGATTATCTAAATACGCGCGTCTGTCTAACGCGCGTCCATGTGTACCTAGCCTTACGGTGCTGCGGCAACCGACGAAAACCGACGGGTTTCATCGTGTTTTGTGGGTCCGCAGAGATCTTGGCAGTGGCCGGTCTGACACGGACGCACGCACGCACTCGTATACCGCCGCCGACGAGTTCGCGCACAGGCGACTAGCCCCCTGCATCGCGTTGCTTCCTCACCATCCCACGGGGTCACTCCGCCATCGTTCGTACGCCGCCGCCGCTATTGTACCCGAACCGGACCGTAGCCGTTAGACGCGGCCGAAGCCCAACGTTGCCAACCGTACGGTCCAGGGAGACCGTGGTCTGTACGATAATTTGACCGAACTAATACGGATTTGGACATGTTAAATGTTGGTTACACTCCCGAAGCCAATTATCGCTGTACCGGCGTACCTAACCTTTGTTCGACATTTCACCGCCGCCTCCGCCGTCGTAGAGGTTCTACACGAACTTACTTGTTATTTCATTTTTCGACATCTGTTCTCACCCTCGTGCGCACTACCGTAATCGTTATTGTTTTTAATTGATTTTTTCCATTCCGTTTCGGTTTTATTGCCGACTACCGTTGTACATCATTATTATTATGGCCTGATCATTAACGCGGTAGACATGTAGCCGTCGTACTTTGTACGCTCCGCATCGACGTGGCGCGCGTGCACCGTCGTCGCATTCGATTTTTACCACGCGCGTCCTCGTCACGGTCCAATAGTTTTCGATCATCGCAGTACGTTCTGTTTTTTACATTTGTCACCATTACCGCCGCACCGACTGAGATGTCGAAGTTCCGAGACACGCTCATGGTGTATACCGTCGTCCGGATGGGACATGTTGGGTAAAGAATATACCGCCGAACGTAAATAAGAATAAATCTCCCGGGTACGGTAAGCATATTACATGGTTTTTACTATTATTTTTGTCATTTGTTATGTAAATATAAATTTAATATAAAAATTAATGTTTATATATGTCAATTACCGTGAATAATGATTTTGACCATCTTGTCATATGTGCTCTACCTCAGATTGCGGTCTACTTGCAATTACGAGACGCTTGTTGTATGCTCTCTGCTATATAATTTATATATCTTTATTATCGTGACTTAATGGTAATAAAGATTATCACTATCTTTTTCTGCATTATACAATTGTTGATCGTATATATTTTAGTTGTTGGATGACAATACTTGAGTTCACTTAAGGTATGTAAAAAAGTAACACTTAACACATTTTTGAGGGTCATAGCACAAGTATTTCAATATATATTTTAAGTGTTTTTATATTTATAATTATTTATGAAATGAAACAACAACAAACTGTTTTTAATATTTATATAATCATTTGTAATTTCTATAATATTTTACATACTTATAAAAAAATGTTGTTCTTATCATAGCACTTTTACATCATCCCACATACGAGAATAAATTGTCTAAAATCTAAATATGTTGTAGAGTGGTAAAATAAGGTAGAGCGCATACTGCAGTTGCAACGCTGTCAGTAGAGTGCATATAATAGCCGTAATTTTACCTTGTATTAATAATTATACTTATCTTAATTTTTTGAAAATATTAGCCAAATAACTAAATCAAAATCACTAATTTATATTGTTAAATCTGAGTTGTAAATTAAATGGTTATTGATGAAAATATAAGTACAATTCTAATAAACTTACCAGTGATTTTCCTCGAGAAAGCTCTCTTTCTTTGGTATGGTAAAGTAGTGATTTATGAACACTTTTCATATCTTAGCACTAAATTGTGATCAGTTTTTTGCTCAATGATCGAGATTTTATGAAATTTATCATCAGCATTACCTCATTTTAATAACGAATGCTTGACTATTTCTACAATTTTTTGTCAGTCCTTTAATTAACAAAACAATACTAACAGTTTTTCAAACCTTTACCCCTTACAGTTATACAGTTATCCCAAGTCAAACTTTAATTTAAAAAAAATCTTGAATATATTCATTTGGATTAGCTTGTGTTCATAAATTCAATGAGACCCTAGTGATTATTTTACTTATTAATATCTGTATGGGTACTTGTGCTAAATTTACTTTCTTACTGTACATAATTATTGTATTGCCTCGTATAATACCAAAGCTTACTATGATCCTAATAATATTACATTATTTAAAAACATTTTTGACTGGTGTTACACAAAGAAAATTAAGTAGTTCACTTCATGATTTTCTATTGGTGTAAATGATATTGAAAGAGTTCCTCTTTAGTATACTAAAGTTGTGTAGGTCATGATAGAAAAAAAAAATATTGCTATAAATATTGTAATTTTTATGTATTTTATAAATTTTATTGTTTACTAACTACTCATTTACCTCACCACAAGCTCTACTTAGTAGAGTAAATTAAATAACTAATATATTTATTGTAACTATATTATTTATTTAATAAATAAAAAATAAACAATAGAATTATAATAGTTATACAGGTTAAGTTAGTTATATAAGTTATATTATAAGCTACTAATGAGGGACTATTTTTTCAAGATATAACTGTATACATTAAGTATTTTGAAATACAACATTTTTTTCTGGAAAATAATAAATTTATTCAAATTCTTTAACTTTAAGTTTTTCATTATTTTTGATCTGATTATTTAAAATTGTATTCATTGAATGTTGTTGACAGTAGTATACTATCATAGATTAAATATATATGTATAAATATATGTAGTATATAAGTAATACTAGAAAACAAATTTAATATAAATTATAATGAAATTATTTTTTGTTGATTATATAATATATATAATTCAGTTAGGAGTTAGGTTGGAACTAGAAATAATCAGTAAAACAACATGTTGTAAATAAAGACACATAAATACATAATTTAAAGTATCAAATTTATTGTTAAAAAAAAATTATATTTCTATGAACAATTCTTACATCTAAAATACCTTTAGTGTTATTATTATTTTACTTGTTAATAGTTTAAAATAAACCTATACATCTTTTATTATGTTTATTTTATTTTGGATAGATTTATTGACAC